>NW_027271431.1:0-260000 GCF_040938485.1 Diadema antillarum
GGCGGGTACCTTCACTTGCAAAATATTTATAGGCCTGTAATATAGGCCGAGGATGAACGGACACCATAAATCACCGTAAGAGGGGGAAAATAGAATCTTGAAATTTGATGTCATACCAATTTCGCTTACTTATATAGAGATTTTTGACACATTTACGCTATTCATTTATCATTCTTTTCTTGGTCAATCCTGATCATAGTAAATTGTCATGCGATACCACTTCTCAAAACTCAACAGTAAAGATATGTGGGGGGGGGGGGGGTATGACGGACTGAAGTCTTGCAGTCAGCAGTGTTGTGGCATAGTCAATGCTGTTGACAGTTTTTTTTTGTGATGGCAATTTGAACTTGAGAGTTTCTGGTGACGCACACATTCTTCGTGGTCTATTTCGTCTATTTACTTCCTTCGAAGTTGGCCTTTCAAGTTGCGGATTATGCTCAGATCTACTCCCACGCAATACTTGTAATAAGAAAAAAATATAGAGAAAGAAAGAGAGAGAGAGAAAGAGAGGGAGAAAGAAGAGCGTCACTAAAAAAGGGGACAAAATCGGAGGCTCACTGCCACTACTCGCACCATCAAAGTCATTCAATTTTTCATTTTGAACAGCGTTGAGCACACCCACGTGTTGGAGGCGGTATATACGATCTCTTGAATAATGCGTCAAAATATTACCGTCATCTGCTCGTGAGCGACGACATAAAAATAATATGTCCCGGATCGAAAGCAAAATTGCAGGATTGATAAACGTCCTGTAAATATGGGACAAGGTTAAAAGGTGTCGATATTGGGCACGACCAAGTCATTGTACATGTAGCAAAGTAAATATTGGCAGGTGCAGAAATGAATCATCTCAACATCTCATTAACGTCATCGTAATCATCATCATCATCATCATCATTATCGTCATCATCATCATCATCGTCGTCGTCATCACCATCAACATCATCATTGTCGTCGTCGTTGTCGTCATCGTCGTCATGGTCATTATCATTGTCGTCGTCATCATCCTCTTCTTCATCTTCATCATCATCATCATCGTCGTTATCTTATTAATATGAAGGCTTTGAGAAAGGATGATAATAGAGCCGTAAGGTTGTGATATCTAGATCTATTCATTTTTCTTTCTGTATGAAATATCCGGCGACAAATGAAATAAAATTGTTCGTGTTAATCAAACGTCAAACCTCCAATTACTAAGTACTCTGTGAAGCAAGTGTAGCTGTTTGTTCTACGACTCCTTTGTTTTAAATCTACTTAAAAGGGAATTGGAGCTAATGCACTCGAAGATTCCGTAAATACAATCTCGACAAAAATAGATTTTCAGTAGTGTTTGAGCACTTTGTTGTAGAGGAAGAGGAGTATAAAAAAAATTTAAAATCTTATAATCCCTACTGGAAAGAACTCAGTGTCCCACAGTGTGTTCACAGTGTGTTCACATAGTCGACTATGTGAAAACGCTCGAATTTAACAGTGTGAAGATGATTTCACACTGTGATGTGGCTTTCACAGTGTGTTCACATAGTAATGGTTTGTTTCACACTGTGAATTTATGACTCACATTGTGTTAACACTGTTAGAATGCTCCGAGTGTGAAGAGATTTCACACTGTGTTCAATCTGTGTTCACACTGTGGTTTCTCACACTGTGAGACAATGTGTTCTTTTCAGCAGGGATCGTCTGCTCTCCTTCTTATTCTTATTATGATTATTATGAGTGTTATTATTATTATTGTTATTACTATTATTATTATTATCATTATTATTATCATTATTATCATTATTATTATTATTATTATTATTATTATTATTATTAATATAAGTAGTAGTAGTAGTAGTAATAGTATTACTACTGTTATCATCATCATCATCAATATATTATTAACACATTATAGCTCTATGGTTATACCATGGAACTGTGTAGCTCCATGGTAGTATACCATGGATTTACAGTGCATAACTGTCGCAGTTCAGGCAGAACAGACCTATGCACTTGTACACTCAGTTTCATGCAATCCTTAGTCGGCATTTACCGGCAAGATACAAACACAACTCACAAAGAGTGAAAGTTTATGCGTTGGTTACCTGTAAAGCATCATTTGCAGTTTTTTAATGACCATTTGGTTGAACAATCTGAGCTTTAAAAGAATGAAAGGAGGGTTCGTCCGCCAAGAAGTTCAGTTCTGTGAAGTACGGGGCAGATCGTTCTAATTCGCAGAAGATATTCTCAATTACCAGATCGAAAACCACGGGTGCACAATAAATGTTAACATTCTCTTATAGCCTTGAAAACTTCATATAAGTAGAGTAATATACTCGTTTGTTAAAAAAATGCAGGCACTTATATGCAATTCGGGAATCCGATTGTCATTTTCGCTGCCATATCATCATCAACCAATCATCGTCATCATATTCATGCTTCTACTTCCTTTTATTTCTTCTTTTTATCTTTCTCTCCTTCTCCTCCTCCTCCTTCTTGTTTCTTCTTTTGTTACCTCTTCTTTGACGTTCCGACCAACGTAATTAGCTGTCATTTTACCGATGCTTACGAAAGTCATACGACTACGACTGCGTGAATCTATAAACAAACAGTATTATCTACAATATTACCTTTGATATAACATACTTCTTCTGATAGCGCCAACACTCTACTCTTAATTTGATATTATACAGTTTGTGCAACTATACAACTACTCCTCTTATCAATACAAGCAATTGCTGTATTTCCATCTTTTACTATTTCCACTCTTCTACAGGTGCATCTACTACTACTACTACTACTACTACTACTACTACTACTACTACTACTACTACTACTATACTACTACTATACGCAGCAGCTCCATGCTATTATTATTCCTACCGATGATTGTAACGTCTTTCCTACTATTGCAACTTAAAATCTAGTCATATTTTGGATCAAAAATGTATCCTCTATATAGTGATTAGTTGAAGGAGCTTCATGTGATTATAGATATTTTCAGCTATATCAGGATGCTGGCATGTTTGACACTCCATAGAGTAGGCTACAATTTGCAAAATGATGTTACAAAGTAATTCTGAATTTGTGCGCAGCTTTGTACTGTCACTCTGTGAAATGTGACAATATTTAACAAAACAAAATGACTTTTAATTTACTGAGGGGTGCGCCCCTCAGTGAATAGTTCTATAGTTGGAGTCACCGTGGCCTATATAGTTTTAACCAGAAACTCTCAAGGCAAAGTTTTATGTACTATAAATCGCACTACTGTTACATGCTGCACATAGGGAAAAATAATTACGGTGGGGAAAAAACGATTTGAAGAAAGCTGGTTGTGAATGCCCTTGGATCCTGCAGTATCATTTACGTCTTCCAGTGAATCGTGATAATCTTCTATTCGTTCTTTTCTTTCCTTTTTTGGGGTCTTTCTGTCATTATATTGTTGTCTTGGAAATCTGTCTGTTGGCTTGGCACTGCGTGTTGTATGAGGGTGGTTCATAGGGTGAGTGCTTCCAGATTATTTGAGTAATGCTTCTCATAGAATATGAAAACGTACTGGAGGTGGTGGAATGGTGGTATAGGTTTGAGAGTTGGCAAAATTTTTGTTCCTCCGCTGTAAGGTGTTTGGTAAAGGTTCAAGGTCAAGTTCAAATATCAAAGGTAGTTAGCTCTCGTGCATAAAACAGAAGGAGAGAGAAAGAGAGAGGGAGAGAGACACAAACAGACAGACAGAGGTCTATGAACTTTTTGAACCACATTGTCATTTCGAATGGAAGACTCACATGAGTGCTTTATTTTGATTTGATTTATTCTGCATTATTCTTAAAGTACAATGACAAATCAATACAAATTGATACATAGTATGCGCAGAAAAGTAAAAACATACAAATTAATACAGGAATTGTCAATGTCATAACAACATCGTTCTTAAGACATATGAATTCAAAGCAACCTTGTAGTGCATACTAGTCGTATATTAAAAAAAAAGAGAAATCAATACAGGGGACCGTCATCATAAGCAGAGATTGACATGGACGAGGCCTTATAATTACATTACAACACCAATACACCTACACGCATTATTAGATAAACTGTCATACAGTACACGATATTCCTACACTGTAAAAACATCGGTGTTAGATTTAACACCACGGGTGTTAAATCTAACACCGATCAAACTTCAATAAAGGACCACACCCACAGGTGTTAAAAATGCACTGTGATGGTGTTGAAAAGTGTTCACCTGACACTTCGTGGTGTTAATTTGACACTGTACCTGGTGTTATTTTGACACTGTACTGGTGTTAATTCAAAAATGACACCATATGGTGTTGATTTGATATTTGCTGGTGTTAATATCAATGGTTTAACACCCGTCCAGCTTCAATAAGGTACCACACCAGCTGGTGTTACTTTGGTGTAAATTTATTTTCACATTTTTTCAAAAATCTAGTATTTTAATGTAAAATTCTTGATCGTCTTGTTTAAATTAAAAATCAACAAGAAGTGCAGTTACTAAGAAACTCTTCAAAAAACAGTTTAAAATTTGGAAATGACACCCGTAGGTGTTAATTCAACACCATAAATGAGCACCGAAAATTTAACACCAGCTCGGTGTTCACTATTTAACACCGGACTTTTTGCAGTGTATAAAGAATAGAAGATTATAAAACGAAAGACGCAACGTCATTGACTACAAAAGTGTATTTGTATGCAAGTGACAGTGCAATTAAGACAACATCAAATTATTGTTGGGTTGTGTATAGTAATGGGGGGGGGGGGGGGAGGGGTGAGTTCTCTAAAGTATTCACCAGAAGATGGTTTTGACATTATTTTGTGTTCAAACCAATATTAGCAAGGATAATGATTTCAGAAAAAAAAGGTGCCCTGTGAACACCTCAAAGAAGGGTCTCGGTCCTAGACTATGTCATCTTTGCCCTTATTCCTTTTTGTATGATCTATGTGTTTATATATTCACGTCTGATGAGAGAAAAAGAACAACTTTCCTGGCGATGTGATCGTAAGTATTCTTTGTATAGTGATCTTCTGTAATGTGACGTCCTTACCAATGTTTTCGAGGAAATATACCCCGTACAATTCACATGATACGTGTACATGCAATGCACAACGAAAGAAAAAAAAACCTCTACGCATCAAATTTTACGCATTTCCTATTCCTTTTATTTTTATTTATTGCTTTAAAATATCATTTCTACATCTTTGAATGTTGAGAAGACATCACCACCATACCACCGGGCTAATTGTAACATTATTATCCCTATTACTCTGGTTTTATGATCAAAACGCAGCTGAATGTCACTTACAAAGGAGATAACTCGTTTTGCAGACACTCAATACCGTCGAGCAAAAATGGTATCTTATTATGAGAATAACATGTGTTCCAAACTTGAAATGCGACAGTACGAAATGGGAAAGGAAATACCACGACACAAAAAGGTGAGAAAAAAAAATAAAATCAAAACTTCCTTTGGGTTTGATATTTTTTTGAAACAGAATTGTCTTTGGAGCTCTCGTTGTCGCACGTTTGATTTTAACCCGTCTGTGAGTATCCTTACCCCCCACACACCCCCACCTACAGACTTCCCAATGTCAAGACAATGTACAAGAGAAAGAGAGAGAAGAGGGGGGGGGGGGGGGAGGGGAGAGAAAGAAGAAGAACAGGAAAGTCTGTGGGCAGGAGACAATGATAGTTAGAGGTGTGAGAACTTCCTATTATGGAATCACGCTCGTACCTGATCTTGGCCTTGAATAGGAACGTGATTGCTAGAGGAAATGTCATGTGCAAATTGATTCAAGTTTTGCCTCAGTGTGTTTCCTCTCACCTTCGAGACAGTAGCAAACCTTGCCTTTTGCGTAAATTGTGGATAGTTGTTGATTTCAGAAGATATTTCAGAAGATTACGCGACCACTGAATTCTTGGTTTGTAGTTATTGTGCACGAATTTCCTTTTCCTTTCGGTGACCCGTCCACCGCAATCCCACTATACATCATTCTTAATTCTCTCTGTTGTCTGATCCATTTACTTTTGTGGTGGACAGCATTGCCAAGAAGATAATATTTTTCATAATTTTCGTGCCAAACATGAAACCTCAAGAAAGGAATCATGTACCAGCCTGTTAAAATGAGTGTATATCATTTACTCATACCGGTTGTTTACTAGAATTCTGAAAATTATTGTATACATACCCCATATCCTTGAGAGTGTTCGGAATGATAACTTCATGTGATAAGTGATGATGATAGTATCTCTCTAAGGTAGGCAATTTGTTAATCGGGGAATCATAAGCTCACAGATACCCTCTAGGATTAAACCCTCTCTGCAGTGATGACCTATGGTGCGAAATGAAAAGTGCGCATCTTGGTCATCGATATTGTCGTATACCGACCTTGAATTCTGGTCGGAGAAAACTGCCTTGAATTTCCTTTCACAGTATTGCTCACGATCTGAACTAAACCGAACGCGGTAATCAGAAAGTGCTCAAACAAAAGACGTAATTGTTGAAATCCGATCTTGATCATGTCTGCGCGATATAAATTTAGTAGTGGATTTACGGGAATATTCATTTCTTTAGGACGTGAGTTCGATACTTGATATAACTTCTATATCTGCCTTGATTCTTTTCTCTTTTCTTTTCCGTTTGTCTCGTCCTGGTAGAAAATTTCGAAAGCATTTCTCTGCTAATATCAAAGCAACTCAGAGATCAAAGGTATACTGTGATCTTTCCAGTCTATCTATAGATTCTGTATCGGTACAGTATAGGTACTCTCAGCCTCAGCTTAATTTTATGCTCAAATAAGTCTGATTGACTTCCTGCCAAGATGGGGAAGCTTCATCCAAAATGGCACCTTTTAATCCTTTTTTTTTGGGGGGGGGTTAGTCTCGAGAGTGAGAATGATGAATACATATCATCATTCTGCTGACTCTGAAGGAGCAAGTTAATAATCATGATAATGTAGAAAGTAGGCAAACTGGTAAGAACGTTTTTTTCTGGTCATGCTAACAGTCATCTCCACTTCGCTTGATAGCTTTGCAGAGCTTGAAAGATTTACTTGTCAAATTATCTCTGTACAGAGGCTTACAACTTTTCATATTGTATTAAAGTGGGGTTTTTTTTGTTCAAATTGTTATCTATTGTCTGTAGTATTTTTCATTTCCTCGCCATAGCTTGCCTGTTTTCTCTCTTAAGTGTTTTTAAAATATAAAATCTCAAGTGGGAGCCCAACCGTAGAAAGGTCAATGGCCTCTGCTGGCTCCTCCATATTCTCTCTTATGGAATTTCATTTCTCATTTCATTCCATCGTATTGCAATCCAATGTAATACTCTGTTCTGGGCCCTGTTTTATGAAGAGTTAAAATTGATTATATAGTTGATTTCAACTGCAAGTCTATGACAGACTGTGTGGTAAGGAAATTTATGATCAATTTTATCTTTTGATAAAACGGGGCCCTGGCCTTTGTTCTTCTTTGTATTTTAATAAGAATTTGGAAATAAATGAAATGAAATATTTTTGTCGCTCATCGGAAAACAAAAGTGTTTATTCCAGTTCTTCCACTCGTGACATTTTCCTTTAATGAAAATAATCATTTGAAAGATTTAGGTGATTTATCTTAGTCTACATAGTGAAGTTTTCAGTTTTCTTTTCAGTTAGGTTTCTTTTAAGTTTATGTGAAAATATTGCCTCTCCATTGTCGTGTGAGTGATGAAACACCAAACAATCTCCCCAATTATGTTGAAATAGACATGGGTGTCGAACTCAAGTTAGATCAGAATTGAAAAACAAGTTTAAAAATGAAATAAACTAAAAAATGAAATAAAAATGGAAAAAGAAATAAACTTTGAATTGAATTGAATTGAATTGAATTGAATTGAATTGAATTGAATAAAAGTAAATGTAAATGCAATTGTTACGGGCCTGGATAGTGGGACGTGGAGTGTACATCGAAATCCGCCTTTTGCTGGCACAGTAGAGCGTGCCTTGAAAGCCGCTGCCTCTTTTTGAACCGGATTAACGCGGGTAAGAGAGAACCTATTGCGCTCGCAGCGGCACGTAGTCCAGTCAAGGGATAGGTGATGTATACCATGGCAACAAATCCGCTCGACATAGTCCACAGATCCTCAAATATTTTCAATATGAACTTCAAAGGACAGGTAACCAGAAAGAATATAGTTTATTGACGAATGCAGGACTTCATTCGCTCTTCAAACGTCTTTCCAGTTTATTAAAAAAAAACATGGAAGAGGAAAGGCGGGAGGGGGATGAAACACCAAGAAACAACCCTTATTTTCTAGATCAAGGAGGTATCACACAACTTCTCGGCTAGACGTAGTGCATGGAACCTAAACATATAATAACAATATGCCGACATCGTAGTGAGGTCTCACATTACAACCATTCCACTTATCATTCTTTCAATTGAATAGCAATCTTTGAATGCGTAGAAAGAATAAAAACATTATAAACACACTATTATCATGTAACACGTCTTTACATTTTCTTTGCATACCAACCTCCGCTATCGAATCCATTCGAAAAGGAGATGTAACATCTTTCGCATCGAATTATTCCAAAAAGGTCATGATTCGCACCGACCACTCTCAAAGGGAGATATAGCTGGTGCACGTCACGAGTTTGACACCCACGAGTCATAGAGCCCAAGAGCTCGACACTAGGCAAGCAGGGCCCACAAGTCCGACACTAGGCAAACAAGGCCGACGAGACCGACTCAAGACCCGTGATATAAATCAGTCTGGCGGCCTTTTTTTATTAGCGTCGAACTCGTGGGCCTTGTTTACCTATACTGTCGGACTCATGGACCTTTTTTGCCTACTGTCAGACTTGTGGCCTTGTTTCCTACTGTCGGACTCATAATAAGAATTCACAATATTCATAGAGCGATTATCACATCAAAAGGCCTCTATATGGGCCTTTTTTTGCTTAGTGCCAAGCTGATTGGCTGTATGACTCATGGACCATTTTTCTAATGTCGAATTTTTGGGCCGTAAGACTCATGGGTGTCGGTCTCATGGGAAGAGTCTGATACATCGTTGCAACACACCTTCGACATCAGCGCTTCATGTAACTTTCATAATAACGCGATTAGGACAAAATCAATGATGATGTAGACTCATGAAAACAAATTCAAATGTCCATATGGCTTTCCAATCTTTAACCGATTTCAATGAAAGTTTTACTGCTATGTTTAGTTCGATATCCCTTCCCTCATTTCAGTTAACTTAAAACATGGAGTCTTTTGGAGTATTTCCTTCTTGACTCGACTACAGAGTGGGATGATTATCGCAGACAATAATTCCTTATTATAACTATATATCGGTGATTCTCCGGAAAAGTAAACACACACCAGATGTCACTCTTCCGCGTGGCAAACAGCGAATGTTATGATAAAACAAAACGACTATGCCCCCCCCCCCCGAAAAAAAACACACAGAAAACAGACAAATATTTACATGTATACATAAATTGTGGCCCCAGAAAAAAAAAACCACCACCAAAACACTGTTTCATTTTCACAGTTATACAGTGAACGACAGGAACATGATGATGAGAGAGGTAGAAAAAAAAAGAAAAGAAAAGAAAGGGCAAACGAGGTACACAATCATATAAATGGTAGAAGTCATATCATATATCTATATATCTCTCTGTCTCGTTGATATGAATATATATATATATATATATATATATATATATATATATATATATATAATTTGTGTTTTATACAACCAGATTTCGTGTAAACTTTGTATTATAAACATTTCTGCAAATCGACTTAGTTCAAGCTAGTCAGCATGATTTCATGACAAGCCAAAGTCGGTAAAAATACAAAAAAAGGAAAAATAATAGGGACAATATGTGAAAGCTTATCACGACTTGTGCCCTGGGCGATTATTGGCGGGATTATCGGTGAGGGTTCACGTTATGTAGTGACACATGATAAGACATGCAACATGATGTGATTATCTCCCGGTCAGATCACCCCGCAGGCTACGGCTGATCGGCCGGTCATGAGAGGTCCGAGCAGAGAGGAAATGTTTAGCAGAAAGAAGAAATCATGACTGCTATCGGTTCCTCGTGTCAATCATGGCCAAAAATCAGATAGAATGGTTGGAAAAGAAAAATGCTGGTTTCATTATTTCAAACACTATACAGTCATCGTCATGGGATTAGATGTAAACATTGATCGGCATAAAATGTTGGGAGGAAAATGATCCTTCGGAGCTGAGACACCGTTGTTAAAGAAAAAAATGACGAATCCCTGTCATGTTCGATCGTTTTTGATTTCAATTAATCCACTTTCGATTGCAGGCGACATACAGTTTGTCTCTTCAGTTTTATCGTCGCCTTATGGTATCCTGTCTCACCAAAGAGCAATCTGTCTCACCAAAGATTTACTCTTTGGTCTCATTATTCCGTCCTGGACGTCCATGGTGGTTGACCCGTGAATATGATAGCAACAAAGAAAGTAGCACACGTCAAAAATCCATCTTTAGTGAGTGATGCAAGTCAGTTGTTTTAGAGTTCCGATGTAGATAGTGCGCAAAAAATGATTAACTAAATCTTAAGACTTATGCGATAACGGATTGTTCTATCGATCTTCATCAAACTTTCAGGAAATCTTTTTGAAATAGCTGAATAAATATGTTTCGTTTTGCGAAGCGTAGGTTCCCTTCAATATTTCATACGTCTTTTTCAGAATTTGAGTAGACAGAGATTTGACCACAACAAGAAAGAAAGCCAAGGTACTCGTTACTCTTAAGGTGCACCGGATTTAGCAGTTTGATGATTGCACACTTTGGAAAGCATGATTCTATCTCATTTAACAGCCTTACTTAAAGGACAAGTTCACCTTCATAAACATAAGGATTGAGAGAATGTAGCAATATTAGTAGAACACATCATTGGAAGTTTGAGGAAAATCAGACAATCCGTTCAAAAGTTATGAATTTTTGAAGTTTTTGTGCAGTAACCGCTGGATGAGAAGACTACTGCAGTGTATGAATAACTTAGATGTCACATGCGTACAACAATATAAGGAAAATATAAAGAGAATTTCACAAAATGCCATCTTTTGAAAAAAGTACGCATTCCCCTGACTCGTTACCGACAAATGTTATGGGTAATATTATTCCCCCTGCCTTTAGAAAGAGGCAAGTCAAGAGCTCTTTTATTATGCGAAAAAAGTGAAAATATGTTGAATTTTCTTTTACATTTTCTTTATACTGTTGTACGCATATGACTCACAAGCTGTAGTAGTCTCCTCATCCAGCGGTTCCAACACAAAAATTTTAAAAATTCATAACTTTTGCATCGATTGTCCAATTTTCCTCAAACTTTCACTGATGTGTTCTACTAATATTGTTGCATTCTCTCAATCCTTATGTTTATGAAGGTGAACTTGTCCTTTAAGGATCTATCTAGGGCGACTGTCCCTTCCATTACGCTGCTGCGTACGGCTCTGTTATTGGAGTTATGCCCTGTATGCAGAACTGATATGCCATGATAAAACACAAAATTAATACATAATGCTCTAGCAGTCCTCAAGGTACTAAGCGAAATTGCTTGTGGGTAGATCCTTTGCGTTGTTTACAGTAAAATCAGAGGTCTGCTATAAAGGTATGTCCCCGGTCGGAAAGATGTTTAAAGGGTGTGTACAGTTCTGGTCGAGGTGAGGATTTAGCATTTAACGTTTTGCGAGATATTCAGAAACCACTCCATGAGATGTCAAAGAGCATGCAATTCTAAGGGGTATCAAAAGTTATTTGATGAAAATCTATGGCTGAGATATCCCAAAACAAGGTGAAACAAAGAGATCCTAATAAAAGGCGTGGCCTGTCGCCTTTTATTATTATCACTTTTTTGGGATATCTCAGCCATTTGAAAACCAATTTTCATCAAACATTAATGTTGAATCCTTCTTAAAATTACATGCTCTTTTATATTTGATAAGAGGTTTCTCATTATCTCACTTAGGAATGTTCAAAACATGAATCCCCACCTCAACCACTACTGTACAGTCCCTTTAAAGTGGGTGTATGAATCCATCGTAACGAGGGCAACTATTAAAACCGAATTCATCACGGTTTCTGTGTTGTGACGTAATAGTGAACACGTGACCTACCCATGACAAGACTTGTGCTCATGACATGGGATAGAGTCATCCATTGCGCTGTTGTAGTCGTTTTATTTTTAATGGAGTACTTCAACAGCCTCCTCAAGGGCATTACGTGTGATAGTGCTCTGGACTTTGAACTTGAGGCTGCCAGGACTGGTTAGGCCGTCAAGCGCCTCAACCGTCGCACCAAAGGGGCAAATGTACATTAAAGGCATAATGTACCATTTGCAGATGAAACAAAAACCCAGCATTTATAGTGCTTTAAAATAGTTCTAAAATGTGAGTTAGGGATAGAAACAACCACTGTAAAAATTTGAATCCGTATATTTGTTGTTAAATACACAAGATGTGAACAATAGTTATGATAAAAATGTTTTCAGACTAAACCGTCTGCAGTTATGGTTTATTGAGAAAAATATTGATATCTCCCTTATATTTTAGGTTTTATTGCAAATATATATATATATATATATATATATATATATATATATATATATGGTAGGATGTTTTGTGATGCAACAGACCTACACATATGCATCAAATGTGATA
Organism: Diadema antillarum; assembly: GCF_040938485.1. Lineage (NCBI taxonomy): Eukaryota > Metazoa > Echinodermata > Echinoidea > Diadematoida > Diadematidae > Diadema > Diadema antillarum. The sequence goes on from NW_027271431.1 coordinate 12,677, forward strand.
TCTTGAAAAATTTTTAAATCACTGCTCCCAAAGGTAAACAAGACCTTTAACCCATTGGCTGCATTGAGTGCTGATTGGCACTGAAATCACCATGGCATTGTGCACACTGTGTAAAGTCCTTGGTACGGAACGGGTTAAATGCACCAACGCACCTCTTCTGTTCCGCACGTACACAATGTAGACACGAAAGGGACAAGAACTGTGACATTCACGTACAGCCGTACACACCTAGCCTTTTTCAAGAAACCACGCGTTGTTAGCACTGACAGCTATGAGCGATTTTCAATAGAGAGCCAAAGTCGAACGCTGTCAAACGGAGAAATCCTCTGCTCACTTCTCTTGCTACATCGAGTGGGCCCGTGACAAAGGCTACAACTGACACACTTAGCATATCTCCATGCTCCTCTTCGTTTACCATTCGGTGACAGCCTGTCTCGTATATAACTCTTCGCCGTACTAATTGTCGAACACCTTTAGATTGCAAAGTCACGGCTAGCTCCGACACATGTACTCTATTCCGATTACATCATCAATTCATGTTATCTTTTCTTTTTAACTTATCGTCTCATGAACACGATGTTTACACACAACAAGAATAAAGGGGATAGGGAGCTCACGTGCAACATCCATCAGTAATCCAAGTACAAATTTGAAATGGACGGCAATCCGATTTAGGCTGTTGTTTCGCTATTTAGTGTACGAGAAGGAGGGAAATAAGATCGTAATCAGTTGTTTACTGTGCGATTTATGAATTGAGCTCTTAACGGGCATCGTGCAAACGGGTGGGCTCTGGGCACATGTATGCCTGCGTGCTATATGTTTCTCTGGCGACGTCGTAATACAAACTTAGATCTCGACCACTCTAAGCATGACCTGGTGACTTTGACGTGTCTTTGAAGGCGGATATCATTGCATAATAAAATTTACATTTATGTAGATTCTTTGTGTGGTCATACTTTATTTCAAAGTAAGCTAGGATTGACAATAGTGATTATGATCAATAATTATTGCTTCATACATTCAAGAAAGAATCAGACGCGAATATTTCTTTATTAGAAACGTTCACACAACTAGAGTAGAGAGGTTTGTATCAAAAAGACAGACAGGATGGAAGAGAGAGAAAAGGGGGGGGGGGGGAGAGAAAAAGAAGAAGAAAAAAGAAAGAAAGGAGAAAGAAAGAGCGGCGATAATGTGACTTAAGATGATTAGATTAAGATGATTTGATTAGATTAAGACTCTTAAGATGATAATCTTCCATAATGCTTGTAGAGATTTGAAAAAAGTAACTTAGAAAGTCAAATCACCCTCTTTATTTTCACCTCATGATCATTATGCGTCACTTTGCAATTGCTTAATTTGAGTTATATATATTCTGCATTAATGGTTTCATCGGAACCAAAATACAAACAAACAAACAAACAAGTCCATTCTAATCTAACTGATATGTTACCCATTGTTTTTCACAGGTGCTTTGTGAGAAGGTATTCGTTACTTCTTCTTCTTCTTCTTCTTCTTCGTCAGACTTTTAAAGTGGAAATTAATTTTGCTTGTGTGACTTGTTGACAGGATGATACTGTTGTCTTGGAAACAACATTTTGATGAGATGAAAGTATGAGTATAGAATTGTGATACATTGATCGGTAAATTGTTTTCGTCATATTCCACAATCCTACGCAACATTCCTGATTTTATATAGCCCCGGAGAGGGATGTATAACGCCAGATGTCAGACTACAAAGGCGATGAACCATATAGAATCCTCAATGCTCATCACGAGACTGGCGTTTTCTTCTCAAGAGATTGGTGTTTTACTTGCCAATCACTACAGGGGCCCTTCAATGCAAGATATCATAGATCTAACAATGGAACACACAAACCAAAACCAAATCAAGATAGAGATAAACATCTTCAGACCAGTTTTGAGGAAATCACGAGCCGAACGGAAATATGAAAATATAGTTTGTTGACGTGCGAGGCAAAATTCTTCAAAGCTCAAGAAAATGGGCATTATAGAAGAGAGGGGAAAAAATCAAAACACGTGGAGCTATCACTCTTCCGAAAAGTAAAACCGCCACCTTTGGACACGTTGCTCGTTCTCAAACACGCTTCGTGAGCTGATCCAATTTCCTGAAGCTTGTTCCCAGTGGAAATGATATTCGATTCCTTCCTTACGTTGCCTTGTGTGGCCTGCAGATAGTTTCTCTTTTTGCATTCAACACTATGGAAATAGAATGGTGAGGAAATGTATCATATCAATTACATGAATATAAAAAAAGAACAACAATTGAAAAGAAAAATAAAGCATGAGATAGAAAGAGTCTGCCCGCCAATCAACCTCAGGCGAGAGGAGTTAAAAGTCGAGGAGCAATCCCAGCAGGGAAGATGAAAACCTCAGAGGGACACTTCACACGAATTTCACCATGAATGTCCATGATGAAAAACAACTGATGGGAAAAAGAAGAGGATAATTGATCAAATATGGGCAATTACCCCCCCCCCCCACCCCCCCCCACCCCGGCTAAATGCTGGTTAGTGATAAGGTTAGAGCATGGGTCCATTGTTAGAGTAAAGATTAGGGTTAGGGTTAGGTTTAGGGTTAGAGTTTGAATTAGGGTTAGGATAAGGTTCAGGATTAGGATTAGGGTTCGGGTCAGGGGAAGGGTCGGGGTAATTGTCCAGGGGGTAATTGCCCTAGAACCTATATGGTGGTGCAAAATATCTAAGTATATGGTTAGATAGACAAATAGGCAGAAACACAGACAGATAGTTAGATGAGTAGCATATGACTGAAACGATAGGAAGAAGAATAGATGTACGGATAGATAAGAAAGAAAGACTAACAGACAAAGAAAGAGAGAGAGACAGACAAACAGACAGACAGACAGACAGAGACAGACACTGAAAGAGAGATGAAAACACAGGGCTCGATCGGGCACTTTAAAGGACAAGTTCACCTTCATAAACATAAGGATTGAGAGAATGTTGCAATATTAGTAGATCACATCATTGAAAGTTTGAGGAAAATCGGACGATCCGTTCAAAAGTTATGAATTTTTGAAGTTTTTGTGCAGTAACCACTGGATGAGAAGACTACTGCAGTGTGTGAATAACTTAGATGTCACATGCGTACAACCATACAAGGAAAATGTAAAGAGAATTTCACAAAATGTCATCTTTTGAAAAAAGTACACATTCCCCCGACTCGTTACCGACAAATGTTATGGGTAATATTATTCCCCCTGCCTTTAGAAAGAGGCAAGTCAAGTGCTCTATTATTATGCGAAAAAAGTGAAAATATGTTGAATTTTCTTTACATTTTCTTTATACTGTTGTACGCATATGACTCACAAGCTGTAGTAGTCTCCTCATCCAGCGGTTCCAACACAAAAATTTTAAAAATTCATAACTTTTGCATCGATTGTCCAATTTTCCTCAAACTTTCACTGATGTGTTCTACTAATATTGTTGCATTCTCTCAATCCTTATGTTTATGAAGGTGAACTTGTCCTTTAAAGGTCCTGTTTACCTTTGGGAGCAGTGATTTTAAAAATGTTCAAGATATCACTTTTGATGCATATGTGTAGGTCAGTTGTATCACAGAACATCCTACCATACAAATATTTTGCAATAAAGCCTAAAACATAAGGAGATACCACTACTTTTCTCATCAAACCATAACTGTAGACGGTTTAGTCTGGAAACATTAGGGAGCTTTAGATTTTGACGCGCGGACGTTTGAGCCGACGCTTGCGCTGGACGTTCTCCTCTCCCTGCGTCGTGTGGAAAAGTAGCTTTAGATTACGCTGGGACGCAACGTAGAAAAAGTCAAATCGAGCCCCCATACGATCAGTGCATGAAGAAGCTCTCTACGTCGCAAACTGTGCGGACGTGAAAATAGCCCAGTACGCGTAGTAAACAACTCAGGCGACGCAAGCTAAAAATAGATTGACTTTACGCGCGCTACTGCGCAAGCTCAGAACATGTTTTTTTCCTTTGAACGTCCGCGCGTCGAAAATCTAAAGCTCCCTATTTTCGTTATGACTCTTGTTCACATTTTGCATATTTTACAATAATTAACATCGATAAACACTGGTTCAAATTTTTACATTGGTTGTTTCTATCTCTAAGTCACATTTTAGAGCTATTTTCAAGCACTAATTCTGGGTTTTTGTTTCATCTGCAAATGGTGAATTATGCCTTTAAAACTCAAATGGATTTCCGTTTATTTAATTATTTCCGTTTATTTTGGGCCACCAAAATCTACAGTTTGGTGGTCCGAACGGGCCATCAGAGGAAAAAAAGTCAGTGTCGAGCCCTGATATACATGTACATAGACATGTTGTGTGTCTGGAGAGATACTTGTTTCAGGGAGGTGGAATCTTCCACATCCCTGTTTGTTTGCAGATAAGATATAGAGTGATAGGTTAGTATCTACAGTCCTACAGATAAGATCTACACTTACAGAAACGAGAGAAGTATTATACGCAGATATCGGTATGATGCAAAATTGTACAGAATCTGTTCTAAAGGCCCAACTAATACACCAATAAAAGGTCTGTCAGTTGGTCTTATTTTTTGTATTTATGTGCCCAGTAATAAAGATATGTTGTATTTATCTATATTCCACCCTTTCCTTGCATTACATAAAGAAATTGTTCTCTCTTCCCGACTCTTTATTGTGAGTTGGTTGAAAATCAAATGATTATTGCAGAATTGAATTGAAATGAAGTGAATTGAACATTGTTGAATGGAATGGAATAAGTACGTAAGTGGTTTTCCTCGCTCATTTAAGTCTTGTATCATAATGTAAACCTTTCGATATAAACCAGACATCTGCTCTCATGACACGCAGTGTGCGAAGCTCAACAAGTTACTCAAGTAATAGCTTTCATGCTCTTATGGAAAGTCTTATATGTCTTATGTCTTCAAATGAGCTTTGATGGTCTTAGGAGTGTCTCTCAGCAAGGTGTGTGCCAGGAGTTTAATAATAGCAGGCAGAAAATACGTTACATTTTTGAAATGGTAATATTATATTCATTGATTTTTTTTTGATTGATTGATATATATATATATTGATGTATTGCTTGATTTTATTACTGCATTTCTTTCTTATATTTCAATGTAACCCAAAGACAACTGAACAGAGTTAATCGCGTACTGTGTGAATCTTATAGTTAAATCAGGAGAATAATTAACCAAAATATACATTATTCCTTGATTTAAAAAAAAAAAAAAAAAAAAAAATATATATATATATATATATATATATATATATATATATTACCTATGTTGTGCTCACTCCATTGGTTGGGTTTCTGCATTGAGATTTTGGTAAGGGAGATCAGTTTATGAGCGGAACGTATCTTCGATCATCGTTAGGCAATGTGTTGCCGTGGTACTATAATGATACATTTGGGGTGTTTACATACAAATCACCAGTTTTGTTGAATGAGCTAACATCATCAGGTCAGGGTGGGGCATCGGTCACATTCAGTGATAGTTTTAGTTGTACTTGTATTTGAATTCAGTGCATATTTTAGTGTAATAATGTATTATCTGATAGTGTTTGTAGCTGTTTTACATTGATATAGCTGATTCTGGGTACATGCACTGGTCGGGGAGGAAGGCCTCGAGCCTCGGTGATTAAGTTTGCCTTTTCCTCCCCTGGAAACCAGCGGCATTCATCTAGAATCACCACAATTTTTATATCATGTAATATGATTTTCTGTTTGTATTCTATGTCCGTTTGTATTTTATGTTGAATTGCCAAATAAATGATAATGGTAATAACAATAATAATAATAATAATAATAATAATAATAATAATAATAATGATAATAATAATAATGCTGATAATGATAATAATAATAATAATAATAATAATAATAATAATAATAATAATAATAATGATAACAATAATAATAATAATAATGATAATAATAACGAATAAATGAATAAATAAATAAATAAACAAATAAATAAAAGACAAGCAGGTGGTATTTAGAATGTACGTAAACATAGTGTCATGAAATTTCCACATATTAAGATATACCAAGCTCCTTTTATATCAAGACAGTTCTATGATCAATGTAAGATCACTCTCAGTTGTGTGGTATGTATTTTCTCTTTTGTCAAGAGTCTCACTAGTGCATTAATTCAACCTTATGAATCTAATCAAGAATGACTTTCAGACAGTCTCGATACACAATGAGTTCTTGATTTAAATAAAGTGACCTTTTCATCCTCATCCTCCTCATCATCATTATCCTTATGAATATGAATTTCACAATCACTGTTACATTCAATTTTTTTTAACTTGTCCTTTACAGTAGATGATTGCCCATATTAGACCCATATATTGCAATTTGATTTTATCTGATTTGATTTGATATATTGGTATTCTGTATCATCCTCACACATACATGAATCAAATGCAAAATATAACATGACCGTCGGAAATACAGTTTATTTCATTCTTCTTTCTTTTTTTTTTCTTGGGGGGGGGGGTACAAAAGCGGTATATTAGGCTGAAGCCTCACTAGCGTTAAGTGCTATCGAATATGAATTAGTGCAGCCCGTGGTAGGGTAGTGATATCATAGATTTTCCAATAAAGTTTAAACCTTTACACTTTGGAGTTCTATTGTGTAAGAAAAGGGGGTCAAGGGTTCATATTCAGCATCATCTCCACGGGAAATGATACCTATTTCCCCAAAATTTCAGTTTTATTTTCCGTAAAATTATCCCTAGTCGACAAAACCATAAAGGTCTGACAGGTAGTCACTTGTAAATGATTCCTCAAGCTGGCTGCAAAGCTCGAGGGGTACCTTCATTCCCCCCTCCCCCAAACCTGCCCCCTATCTTTGCCTCAAGCTCCCGTGTAAAGTAATCGCGAAGGACTTCAACCGAGCGAGACCATCGTATGACGTCATCCCGGGGCGGTCGAATGTGTGCTTCGACAGCGCGAAGGTCTACCGTGACGTCATAATTACCATGTCTCCCTGCAGTAACGCCTAGTTGTCCCGACTATGCCGCGCTTTACCTTTTCTTCCCCTCTCTCCCTATCTCCCCCTCTCTTAACTCTCTCTTTCTTATGTCAAATTCTAAGTCAAATATCAGGCCGAGCGAGTCGTTTGAACGAGATCGCCTCAATAAAGGCGACACACCAGCAAAAGTTAGGGCAAAATCGGACTAGGATAACGAAAATGAAGAATAATTATCAGTCAGTTATCCAACATGAGGACGGATGCCTTACGAAGACAATTGTTAACGTTTTGACCATGATGTTCTTTGCCTCTAAATCTTCATTTGATAATCACTCAAATTAAACTTATTCATTTACTATCATTTTAAAGTCTTGATTTTGATCAACAAAGGGATATACTCTGGAAGTGAAGTACCGTACTTGGTACATCTAGAGCAGAGAATATTTAAAGAAAATGCGAAATGAGATATTAATTGGCGCGACATCACAATCATTAATTATTTCGTTGTGTCACAAAACAACCTACCGTATACAATTTTGCAATAAAGCCTAAAATATAAGGAGATATCACTATTTTTCTCAATAAACAATGTTAATGTAATCATTGTTCACATTTTTTTTAAAATATTTAACTATACTTAGCATTGATTACACAGATTAACTTTTTACACTGGTCGTTTCCATCCCTCATTTACATTTTAGGACTATTTTGATGCACTTATAAAAGCTGGGTTTTTGTTTCTTCTGCAAATGGTTCATAATGTCTTTAAGGTGAGACTCCACACCATTGTCAAAACGACAATCAAGACAAATAGAGTCATAGTAACAGAACGGTACATTTAAAAGCAAAAGTGAACGGTAGATAAAATATTTATGGAATTGTATGATTTCACATTGTTTCCAGATGTGACCATATGCAATTTGGGGGATTAAGTGATGATTATCTCATCATAAATCTCCCATTGACCTGTAGATAAACCTTCATCTAATTTCTCTTTTTTGTGTTCTAGGATATATAGACTGGCAGAAATATACAAAGACTACATAGAGAAATAAAGTGATACAGACCCAGAAAGAGATAAATAAATAGACAAATTTAAAGACAGATATAGATAGATGGATAGATAGATAGATGTACAGATAAATAGATCGATAGAAAGATAGATAGATAAATAGATTGATAGATAGATAGATAGATATATAGATAGATAAATAAATAGATAGATAGATAGATAGATAGATAGATTTGATTTGATTTGATTTGATTTATTGGTTTCTGTATCATCATTGTACATATACACATTCATGTACAAACATAAATATGATAATATATCTAAGTATTTTCTTGTTCATCGCCTGTGTACAATGTACAGCAAAAGTACAACAAAACATACTACAATGAATAATACAGAGGGGCTACAGCATAAGCGTAGCTTGATTTGCGTGCAGCCCCCGTAGCATAACATAATATTATAATGTACATCGGAAGGAGAATAGGAGGGAGGGATGACTTGCATAGAGATAGGATAGTTGAAAGGAGAAAAGGAAAGGAGAGGTTTGTCTGCTTTCACTAAAGGTTATACAAAGTAAAGTCACCTGTATCACTGATTAGCAAGACATGACAAAATATTTCCTCAACGAGGTACAGGTGGACAGTTGATACAGGTCATGGTCGGTTACATAATCATTATTACATAATAGATTATGTGTCGATATTTGTACGAAAGAATTTTGTGTATATAACAAATAGACAATGGAATTACTGATATTCAGATAACAACATTGTTTTTACAGCCTATCTAGATAGATAGATAGATAGGTAGATAGGTAGATGAGGATAATAATGCAATGATTTCAATCATCTTTAGTTCAGTGAGAGATATATAGAGGAAATGGACGTGATACCACATCGAGAAAACTATAAACAAGGAAACACTACTTTTTTTATTAATTTCATCAAAAAAGTAGCATAATGTTGATCACTTTCCAAAGAAAAATAACTATAGCATTGTCCAACAGCTTAGCAACGAACCGGCTATTGTCGCAACGATACAACAAGGAAGACAAACGGGGATTCTTACGAATGACTTTAACGCTTTCGGCTATTTTCACTTTTGATTTCCAAACGTTCTGAAAACACCTGACGATGACGTCAAGACTGTAAGTGAACAATACAAAAAAGAAAATAAAAAATCGAAATGAGGTCAATGACTTCCAAATGAAAATACCAAGAGAAAATATTAAGTGTAAAAACAGTGAGAGGTTTGTATCTGAGTCAGGTTTTAGGCGTCCCCACGTCAAATTATGAAATACAAACTTGTTTCGTTTGTAAGTTGTTTTGTCAATATTCACACGGAGAAATAGAAAGGGAAACACAAACATACACGGGAGGGGTGTTAGAGAGAGGGGGAGAGCAGTATATGCCATAGCCTCTAAGGTACTTTTGTTTACATTGTTTTATGTTTGCTTGTTTCAATTCATAGGACGAGAATCGACTCCAAGACGACTCAAATATACACTTCAATTCAATTTAAGTGAATCCAATTAAACTGAATTCAACTGATTTTCATTTTTCTTCCACAGAACACAAAATAAGAAAATTGTAGATGGTTTTGGGTATACATTGGTTGGCTGCAAGACTATAGCAAGAAGAAAATTAGTGATAATCAACAGATCAAAAGCATTTATGATGATGATGATGATGATGATGATAATGATAATAATGATAATAATCATATAATGATGATAGTAATAATAATAATAATAACAATAATAATAATAATAATAATAATAATAATAATAATAATAATAATAACAATAATAATAATAATAATAATAATAATGATAATAAAAAGGTCTTATTTACCCAGGGTAGCCTCTTCAGTGTTGCCACTGCTCTACCAGAGGGCCCTGTCATTATTATTATTACCCTATAGCTTTGCCAGGTACCCATTTTACACACCTGGGTCGAGAGGGACATGGTGGATAAAAACATATTGTCCAAGGACGTAAGCACTGGGCGGGATTCGAACTCGGGTCCTCCGATCGGGAGTCCGGAGTTTTATGCATTATGCCACAGCGCCCCATAGTTTCTAACCAAACTTGTTGCATTACCTATGCTTTAAAGAAAAAGAATAGAGGGGTCGACTAATAATAGTCAATAACGTTACTTTGTAATGTTGCTTTTTTTTTTCAATTTCCGAAATCAGACCCATATTACATAAATTATAGATATTACATTTCTACCTCTTTTTTTCTGAACATTTACTAGTACATCGGTCCCAGTCACACATGCATAAACACAAACTTATAAAAAAAAATAATTGTGTGAACTGAAGGGGCCCGCCCACTATGTTTTGTGTTGAAAATGGCAAAACACGAAGGTAAAGGACAGAAATAGGGCAGAAAATAGGTAGAAATAGAGCGAACAAAAGAGTGGAAGAAAAGCAAAGTGAAAAAAAAAGAAACAGAGAGAAGGAGAGAAGAAGAAAGAGAGGAAGAGAAGAAGGGGGAGAGAAAGATGGATGGACTATAGCACTAAAAGAGCTCGAGAAGGTTGTTCATTGCACCCACGTTCGGGTGAAACTGAACACGTCAGATTAGATTTCAGGTCCCAATTTCTAATTCGGGCACCCACACGACTTATAAATCAGTATCATCGGACGAGCGGCAGAAATGGTGATGGAAATCGATGGAAATCAGCCAGAAATGCGACCGAGTTCAAACGGAGTCAAGCCTCGTACACCAATGAAACGTGCTAAACCCTCCTTCACCTCCCATAAAAGGAAATTATGTACCCCCCCCCCCCACTCGACAGAAAACAATCTAAAAATGAAAGAAAGTATACATCACATGACTGCAATGATTTTTACACATCAGCAGCCATACAGGCTCAGTGGTATAGTGTCTTGACTTCTAATGTGTTCTCTTTACTGTTTTCACAAGAGTTTCACTCTAATGTTCACTTTGACTCCTGCTAAGTATAGGTTTAAATGAGGGAACCTCTTCCACCTCCCTGCTTAAGTGCAAACTTAGGGAAAAATAAAGTTTCGCTTCCTCACATGTAGAAACGAATGATATCGGGAAACCAAAATACCAAAATGCACACTAATGAAAGCTCGCAAATCATCATGTTGTAGAGCACACATTGATTCAGATCTTGGTTTCAATTTTTAGTCCAGCTTTTTAATGCCATTGTAACTCTGCTTGACTATTTTCGACGAATCAATACTCATTCTAAAGTACATGATTTGTATTCCATATTATTTCATAAGTCTCGAATTCATTGTTCAATGAGGCATAATATCAATTCATGCCAATACAAAAGACTTTCAAAGAATGACTCATACAGAAATATGACAGAAGAGGAAAAAACACTCTGCTTGAACGTCAGCAGGATTATAAATAAATACAAGACCTGATTTAAGGTTGCCATTTGCCATCGCAGTCGTTGCTGTAAATCTTTTTTCATTTCTACATTGCCATGACAACAAAACTATGGCAAGGAATGATGATGATGATGATGATGATGGAGATAATAATAATGATATGAATATCGATAATAATCATAAAAACAATAACTACACATTGGTCAAAACCAATATGACTCAAAACGAGCACAGTTTCGAAGTCATATTAGATACGATTTGGTTTGTGCCTAATCCATTCAACATACTCCTCCATACATCCTGTGCGCAATTTGTTTTGACGCTGAAGACTTAACAAAGGCATGTTGTCATCCCATAGTTACCAACTTCATATGCAAATTCATAGAAACGAACAAACTGTTTTTAATCATGTTTAGACGGAGGCAACTTGTCACACTCTCTTCTGAAGATTTGTACAAGCTTTTGACTATCATGGCAGGAGTAGAGCAAACAACAACAACAACAACCAAACCCTGCAGTTCCATTTACAGTTCAATTCAATTCAATTTATTTATTTTCATTCTTTTTTTCCAACAAAACATAACACAGAATAAATCAGGAATCATATCTTAAACATACACATTCAACTTCTAACAATGCATCACTACATGAAAATGCTAGGTTAAAAGCAATGTTCCGTGTTTTGAGTTGCTGCATGATCCTACTTGCTATCAATGTTCATGACATTTTGTAAATACGAAGCTATGGTAAGAAAATGCACTGAAAATGATTGTCAAATCCTTCAAAACGTTACGAACAATTGATTTTGGTAAATGATTGGCTTTATCATACTTCATGCTATTGTCTTTCCTTAAAGGGACTGTACAGTGCTGGTTGAGGTAGGAATTCTTTTTTTGAACATTCCTAAGTGGGATAATGAAAAGCCTCTTATGAAATATGAAAGAGCATGTAATTCTAAGAAGGATGCAACGTTTATTTGATGAAAATTGGTTTTCAAATGGCTGAGATATCCAAAAAAGTGCTAATAATAAAAGGCGACATGCCACAACTTTATTAGGATCTCTTTGTTTCACCTTGTTTTTGGATATCTCATCCATTTCAAAACCGAATTTCATCAAATAAACTTTTGATACCCCTTAAAATTCCATGTTCTTTGACATCTCATAGAGTGGTTTCTGAATACCTCGCAAAACGTTAAAAGCTAAATCTACACCTCTCCCAGAACTGTACACACCCTTTAATGCGCACTAGTATTAGAATAAGCCAGTTTTAGAAGCTGTTCACTTATTTCGTTAAAGTTGTGCCAAGATATTTTGAGAGTGACAATTTCTAATTTCTTGTGTATTTGAGTTTTATCATGATTATACCTCATTTAAGAATACGATAAGACTGAAAGACACAGAGTTTAAAGCCGACGAATCCCCTCTTTACGCAGTTTATGGCGTTGAACAAAAAAAGAGGGGGAAAAAACGGAAAAAACGGAAAAAAAAATATTCCCAAAGTACATTCCCTCTCTGGCAGTTACAGCAGAAAATGAAGAAGGAAATATCTCATTCGTATTTTGTACAGGCAGACACAACACAAACAAATCGCTTGAATTGCTTATAATTCATATTGTTAGAAATCACCGGGCGGACGTAGCTTGCTGGAATGACAGCTATTGTCGTGCGACACAGAAATAATATTTTCACATCGAACATTTTGTCCGAGCTATTTATTTTTTCAATAGAGGAACTTGTCACCGGGCTTGAGCCGTGTTGTGCATCTACGTCAAGCAGTTTGTAAGCTCCTTTGCAGGTTTTACGTTCCACGACAGAATAGATAGAATAACAAACTAGGCTCATAAATTGACTTGCTGTGCCTTAGACGAGCGTCAAACAATAGAAATTCCTGCCGAGGTAAAAGGGATTTTATAATGAAAAGCAGTGACAAGCTGGACTTGAATGTCGGGTAGTAGTTGTGTCGGTAAACAGCAGAAAGAAGTGATTGATTTTCGCCGGTCTTCTGTCAGTTTGACGGAGTGCCATCATCTTCATAGTCAACTTCTTCATATGGCAACAACGAAAGAATATATATGGTTACCAAATCGTCACATAGCATCAGATTCCCTTTCTTTGCTTGTCCCTTGGCATTTACCTGGCAATTTATTGAATTTCATATTGATTCTTACAAAAATTCAGAGCATGAATCCAGATCTTACTTGGTCAGAGTCATAATCTCTACAGTATGATAATCCTATAGGACGGCCCTTATTCACCCAGGGTATTCCTTTCAGTGTACTATACTGCTCTACTAAAGGGCCATGTCATTATTATTATCACCCCTGTTATCATTCAAGCATTTCCAGGTAACCATTTTCTCCACTTGAAATGAGAGGTATAACACACCTCGTATGGTTACATAAGTACCTAGCGGGATTCGAACCCTTTTGAAACTCAAGAGCCTTCTCCACTCTTCCACAGCGCCACCACAATGGGATGGTTTCAGACTAATTTCATGACGTGTTTGTAGATCTGAGTAGATAACAACACATCAGTGTTTCATATATGATTGAAGATGGATGAAACTTCAGAAAAGAAGGTGTCTTATGGTATGCATGGTATACATGTATATCATTTGGGATGATTTTTGTTAGTAGCCGTCACATTTTTTATAATGCTAATGATATTTTTGTATTTCATTTTTTTTGTATCTATTTCTTTACCACTTGTGGGATGGATAGCCCTTTCGATACATATTATACCTATAAGTATATATATATATATATATATATATATATATATATATATATATAATATATATATATATATGTATATATATATATATATATATATATATATATATATATATATATATAATATATTTAACATATATATTTGCTACGATCAAGACATGGCAATAGACGAGAATTAGAATGATCAACAACTTTCTTACATCATTACCAATGCTTAGAATTGTCTTCTTTCATCTTTTTACTGGTAAATATAAAAAATAACCTGCACAACAGACTATATAATATCTGTACATACATATAAATATACTTTTCTAGTTCACACGAAGAAGTTTGTTTGTGCTGTCTGTGCGTGTAACTGCCCGTCAAATATCCCTGAATCATTTTAGTGCCATTGCAATCTTGCACCTGTTGTGATTCTCAATTTGGCAACTTGATAAACACCTCATGACACCTAGACAGTGATAAACACAAGACTCAGTTTCTTTTGTCTCTGAATTACATCACTCATTACTCTACGAACACTCACACACACTTTACTTATTTCCTTTTCGTTTAGCATCGCCGGAAACGCTTTTCAATTTGAGACAAGAATAAGTCTTTGTTCTATCCTTCGTGCTATACAAAATTCAGTTCCTTGTCCACTTTCCGTTTTTGCTCTATTCATAGACATATCATCTTATTTAAAAGAAGTAGCCAAGTATAAAACTCTGCTTACTCCACCACTTAAAACTTTGGATGCTGCAGATGACATATGCACGAACAGTTCACAGTGTACACTGAGGAAGCCGCGTCTCGCGAAAAAAAAAAAGAAGAAAAAAAATGTGTTCATAATCCGAATTTCTGGTAACACATCTGCGTCTCCGTTTCTGATATCCGGACTTCACCCCCGAAGACGGGCTAGAGGCCGGGGAAGGTCGTAGCACTCCTCGAGGGCCACGTGTGACATTCTCCTGCTTCAACCGATGCACCTTTCTCGTGATTATCCAGATTAATGCGCGTAAATTTGAAACAGTTTATGAGATTTTGATATTTACATGTATATATTTCTGTTCTGCTGTTTTGTCTCAGCTTATATTCAATTTGTCTTTATGCATATTCGGCAGAACCGCACTAGAAACGTTAATACTTTTAGAAGTCGTCTATCAGGGACTACCTTTAAATCTTCCAGAATTTCTGCAGAATTTAATTTGCTGATGTACATTACGCCTGAACACGACTAAGAATGTCAGAATGGCATGGAACCTAGATATTACTTAAAATCATGGATTTGTTGAGCTTAGAGAGCTGATGTCCAAAACACTTCATATCGGATGGCAAACGTAATTTTTCTCTAATAACATGACACAATAACCCATAACGTCTATTTGTTAGAGATTCTCAATGTTTACCATTAATGTTGGCTATCTTCAGCCATTAAAATGATCTGGGACAATGTGGCAGATATTTTCGCGTGTTTGCCCTTTGAGAATTTCAACATCATCTAACCGTATAACCGCGTTAACATTTATGGAAGTGTTTATTGGGATTAAGTGGGGATTTTTGGCGAGCGATGTTGAGCAGATGTTTTGGGCCTCGCGGCTGCAATTATTTTCAATAAAAGAAGAAATGGTTAAAGAATCAGAGGGATTTAATCTAAAAGTTGTGTTTCGGATGCTCCTTAGAGCACGTCGTCATGGTCGATGTGATAGAATCAAGCCAACATCCTTGCTACTGACAAGTCGAGATGAAATGACAGGTTAGTCACCTTCCAGACGACTGCTAAATTCTTTGATCTGGAATCGAAAGTAATCCACATGGCTCGGTTCAGGTCTCAAACAAACTAAGAAAGTATGGATTGTTCCGAGTCTCATCACCTTGTCTTATCAAAGATATCAAGATTAAAACTTAGTAAAGAAATAAAAGAAAATAGACTGTAGTTATTGAGGGTGAGTTTATCTACAAAACGTAATTTAGTAAATTTGGAGAACTGTTTCATTATTATCATTTTTTTTAAAGGCGAGGACATGACATGTAACCTTTCTGAGAGCTGAAATTTCAGTTTTACTTTTAGGACCTCGGAGAGGGATTTGGGAAGAAAATATATCCCCTTTCACATTCAAGTATGTTCCAAACATATTGGATCTCTTTGGCTTTTTATAAGATGCTTGTATGTATCATCTTAAACGTATATTCTTTACTAAAAATTGTATACAGGTCAGATATTTTTAAGAGGTGTGCACTCCTTTCCAAAGACTTTGACGATGTAAGATGGTATAGAATTTTTCGACATTTTCTACTATATACTTCTGCCTGCTTGTTACAAGTACATGTACCGTGAAAACTACCGCTAATGAAACTGCTACTTCATCTACTCATATTTTACTGCTGCTCTACTACAACAACTACAACAACTGCTTTTATTTTCTACTTCAATTGATACGACTACTCCATGCGACTTCTCCAATGATCTCTTGAGACTTCTGCTACGGCTATTACTAAACTAGTACTCTGTTACCATTTCTACACTGCCGGTTTTTCAGCAACAATATCTACCATTCCCAAACATAATGATTTTTTATATTTCTACTACTTCTAACACTGATTTAAAGAAGAAATCCACCCCCAAAAAATAAATCAAGTTCAAAATAAAGAGCCAAACACTTTCTACAGAAGGATATAGGATACAAATGACAAAAAGCAGATAAGAAATAAGAGAGATGTGACATTTTCAATTTACATTTTTTTTCGGAAAACATTTCTTGACCAGTCCTTATGAATAAACGTTTCTTGACCAGTCCTTATGAATAGTTGACGATGTCATGATCTCACAATTTCTTTTTCATTTCATATACAGAAATGACAAAAATCTCATATTTCAGCTACATAAATGTAAAACTGGTCCTAAAACCACCCAAAATAAAAAAGAACAAATGTTAACTCTGATATATCTTGGTATTGGAAAATGCGTTTACTTGTACATAGCTCAAAATAACAAATTTTCCGAATTCCATGGGATAACATACATGAAAATTTGTGGGGGGTGATATCATCAACTCGCTCATTTGAATATTTATGAGGACTGGTCAAGAAAGCAGCATAATGTTTTTCGAAAAATGTGAAATTTCTAAATGTCATATCTTTCTTATTTCTTATCCGATTTTTCTCATTTTTGTATCATTCTGTAGGGAATATTTTTTTCTTTCTTTTGAAGTTCATTTATTTTGGGGTGGATTTCTTCTTTAAGGTCAGGCCATCACCATTACGAGTAATGATTAATAAATCTACCATGTCTACGACATGTATGTTAAGGTTTGGGATAGTCGACCATGAAGCTGATGTAGCTCCATGGTTTCCATAGGCTCTGTACTCCCTCCTCTGACGTTGTACATATTGTATTTACCTGTGTGCTCTGAAAAGGTCACGCGTCTGTTGTCAGAGAAGCGTGGGGGCGCCCTCCCGGCTCGTCCTCACATGTATCCCGAGATTTCCTTGTTTCTTCCGCTCGGTCGTCCCGCGTTGAAAGAAGCAGCTTCTTCGGGGTCGTCTTGTAATTTCTTCTTCTTCTCCTTTGATGGCAGACGACACTCCCCTTGGCCTCTCGTTATACGAAGACAGTTTGCATCAAATACATGATTACACTCGATCGGCGATATAATTATGACGTACACCTAAGTCTAAAGCGGGAAAATAAACAAATAAACAAATAAACAAATAAACAAATAAACAAACAAACAAACAAACAAACAAACAAACACAAACACAGACCTATGTGACACGAAACCCAAAGCAACGAATAGCTAAAATCTACACACAAACTTAGCAAATCAAAAAGAAAGAAAGAAAATATGGAGGCATGGGGAAAACAAAATGTATGGACTTGAAAAGAAATTAGAGGAAAACATGCAAGAACACAAAGAAAAGAGAAAAAATATCATATACTGTGGATTTTTATACTTTGTGTAAATTAATCTAAAAACAATTGTTTTAAAATATACTTTGTTATTCATGCGAAGATAAGATATGGTGTCTAATTGTATCTAAATTTATATCGCTGTATTATACGTGTCTATTGAAATACATTCCATGTTTACATCTTTTCCGATACCTATCTATTTTTCTTTCTTTTTTTTTCTCTCGCTCCCTTTTACTGGTTTTTCCTTCCTGTAAGATAAATGTCACTTTGGTTTATTGTTGTTCCTATGTAACTTCACCAAAATTCATATTCTTTCTATCCCTTCTACAATATTAATGTTCGCCTTGTATAGACCTCATTTATTCATAACACAAAATTACAACAGAATGATTAAAAGGTATATAGTTTTGAGTGAGTCCAAAAAGTCAAAATATTCACCATTGACATTTTTTAACTTGATTACAATTTCAGAACCGGACCACTCACGTTTACTATACGTTTTGCTCAAAATGAATTCTTACATGATAAATAATCAATAATCAATCACTAACTGTGTGCGCCTCCAGAAAAAGATTTAAAAAAATAACAACTGATTAAACAGATGAGTTTTGAGAAGGATTTTAAATGATTCAATAGATGATAGATGATATTAACTGTAAAATTAGAATGTGATATCACTTGGTCACTATACTAAAAAACAAATATATATATATATATATATATATGTAATATATGCATACATACATACACCTATTTATATATGATGGTGCTGAAACTTTACTCCCGCTAAATGTAAAGTGGTTGCGCTTTGCTATACAAGCGATATGTGATGCCCTGACATCTACTGAAGGTAACCAACATCAGGTCAGTAATCTGATGGCATGCACGTCCTAGATCTCTCAATACAAGCACTTTTGATTAGTCTATCTTCGCGTTAATCAAACAGAATGCTGGAAGTAATTTAGGGAAGTGATCTTTAAAGCGTCCGGGGATTAACAAATTTATTCGTCAATTTCTCCACAAATTGACGCGTCTAAGTATCGGAGGGCAACCTTGGTCTCCTCGCTATCAAACGGTGTATCTGGTTGTCTTTTAATCAGTTTACTCATGGAGGAAAAACTGAGGAAAGTATGACCTACTTTGGGCAGCTGAAAATGAAAGCTGACTGCACCTGATAACCGAATTGTGCGGCGGGATCGAGCCCGTCGGCGGAACTTGGGCACAATGCCGTGTGATACTGTCACCCGCTTGCGTTGAACATTTCCGACACTTTGTGCTCATTGGAAATGAAAGCCCCTGAGAGTGCGTGTGTGTGCGTGTGTGAGTGTGTGTTTGTGAGTGCGAGTGTGTGTTTGTGTGTGTGTTTGTGCCCGTATGTGCTTGACTAACAGCTTTGACTTCCAGCTTTAGTTGATGATCTTATATAGAAATAAAGAAATCAATCAATCAATATCAATTCAAATTGTGTAGAGATATCGGGCAACAATTATGACAGTTTCAATGCTAGCTGATCTCTAATATTATCTAATCCTGACTTTTAAGTGTGCCAGGCCACACTTGAGGCTTTTTAATACATGTATATCAATTAAAACGAGTGTGGGACCACACCTAGACGTTTCTGACCTCTTGAACTTACACTGATATCTTCAGTGGTCACGCCTTACCTTTCCTATTTTCTTCTTCAAATTACGCTCGACTTCGATAATGTAGCTGCTAAACTTCCTGTATTTGTATGAGGCGCTACCCGTCTGGATTTTTCATTGTTTGGTTTAAAAAAAAAACACACACAACACAACAACAACAACAGCAGCAGCAACAACAACAACAACAACAGCAACAACAACAACAACAACAACAACAACACTTTTAATAATAGAATTGATGGTGTAAACTGAAGGTGAAAAATGGCTCTAATTCAAACGCAATAATATCCGGGACGTACTGGAGCGAAATGCAACACCAATGGGCGTTCACCGCCTTGTGTTGATCTGCAGGTGCGTGTTGCTGGAATGTCGCTTGATACTTGAAGGTACTCCATGTTACCTAATGAACTACGCGCACAGGTGCGTTCGCACACACACTAATACCTTTGACCTTGAAAAAAAAACCCGACTTCATGTACAATGAATATAATTTAAGTTTCAAGTTTGCCATGTTTTCGCAAATCAGGGATAGAGTTGAGACCACGTAATCATTCAAATGCAGTGGTCAGATAGTAGGCCCTATATAGTTATATCATCTTCTCAAGTAACATCCTATACTGAACTGCACATATTAATCTTTATCATGTCTTTTTTTTTTTGGGGGGGGGGGGCATAAAATAAATAAAATCAATGTATCCTCCGAACCAAATTTTTGTGGTCTTACAATGCCTGTATACAGGTGGCTTTATTGGAAAGAGGTTAAAATTGCTAAATCATCGACCAGCGTGTCGACTAAACCAATGAAATCAATAAAATCGATGTATCCTCCGGATCAAATTTTTGTGGTCTTACAATGCCTGTATACAGGTGGCTTTATTGGAAAAAGGTTAAAATTGCTAAATCATCGACCAGCGTGTCGACTAAACCAAAAGTTGGATGACATCGTGGTTTACAAATCAATGTGAAATTAGTAGGGTGGTGATATCATCACTCATTTGTGTGTACTCTATTAAAGCTCATGGAAGCTTAAACTTAAAGTCCTTTAACTTTTATAAGTTAAGTCCTATAAATCGAGTTTGTTGAAACTCCCATCATTCTGTTCATCTAACGTCACTCTGTTCATTAACATCAATTTGAACATGGTGTGGTATTGCACTTTGACCCTTTCTGGTTCATGGGTTTTGACAGTTTATACTACGCTGTGGGGTTTTCTGTGTCAATTTGCACTCAAACACACAATGGGTTAAGAGTGTGAGGGTGACAGAGGAAGGAGAAGAGAACTTTTCGTTTCAACTAAAGCCAATACTTAAAAAAACCAAAAATCATTTCACTCTCTATGTTCATATGTGCATTGATGTGTCTCTAATGGGCTATTATGCGGTTTCTGTATTCAATGTGTTGAATATAGGCTGAAATTACCACATTCAGGTTTTTAGTGGCTCATTAAACAATTTCTTTTCTTCGAATTTGTATTCATAGTAAAATAAACTGTAAATAGTGCACAGCTGAATAAAGCAAATTATTTTGTTTGGAATGTTTGTGG
The DNA here is from genome assembly GCF_040938485.1 of Diadema antillarum. Lineage (NCBI taxonomy): Eukaryota > Metazoa > Echinodermata > Echinoidea > Diadematoida > Diadematidae > Diadema > Diadema antillarum. The sequence goes on from NW_027271431.1 coordinate 33,859, forward strand.
CCGTATGTGCGCGATGAATCATTTTATGACGCTACACCCGTCATGAGTCCGCGCCGAAAGAGCAATGAGTCATTTCTTAATATGTTGAGGTGTTTTATGTACGTCACTCCGTTTGTCAAAACGTACGGATGTCTCTTGAATCTTTTATTTTCTGGTAGACTAGAATAAAGGTGCTCGTTCCCAATTTCCCCAAGTTTCTTTTCTTTTCTTTTTTTACGTTTACCTTGCGGAAAAGAAAATATACAAACATTGCTATATATAACATGCAATACTCTAATCTGTCAATATGCATTCAGATGATGGAAGGATGTAAAATGTTGGAAGGCAGAGGAACAGTTAGTAGCACACAGAAATTTGCAGGCACAGGTCAGAGATGAAAGGTCAGAGGTCAAAGGTTAACTTTCAATAAAATCTGACTTCGTGTGTGTTGTTGTTGTTTACGCGCTGAGAACGGAATCAGCAAGGTGAAGATAATAGGAAGAGAGAGAGAGAGGAGAGAGGGGGGAGCAGAGTGGGAGAGAGAGAGAGAGAGAGAGAGAGAGAGAGAGGAGGGAGAAGGGGAGAGATGTAGTAGAAGAAAGGAGAAAGGGGGAGGGGGGTGAGCAAATTTCAGATGTGAGCTTTGGTTTTGCAGGTCAGTAATCATGCGCAGGATGCAATACTTGGCCAGAGTATTTCCGGCGCGGAAACCGAGTCAGACGCGCTGAAGCGCAGTGGAAACTAGCAGACGACAAATTGAATCAGATCAACCAGCGGCGGGAAACGAAATACGAATAATCGAGTCTTAAGGTTTCTGGAGCCCACAGCGGTGCTAATTCGAAACAGAGATGAGAGTGTTTCTCGATTCCTGTGTCTCAAAGAAGCAATGAACTCGATACATGAGTAAATCACGCCTGATTTGATTTCCTGCTATTCCTGACAGAACAGAATACGCGAATTGTGGAGCGCACACCAAATGTAAATAAATAAATAAATAAATAGAAAAAGATAGTCAGCTAAGTATACTGTACTCAGCACTCTCCCAAAGATTCTTCACACATTACTTGTGTTGAATTGGCTTATTCAATTGGTTACGGGACCCTATTCCAGCAAAGCCATGAAACTAAATAAGTACATACCTATTGACTCTAAATAAATATTTAAAGGTCAATCTGAAAATATTTAACAAAGTCTGGAGGACAAGAAAGAAATTCAGTTAAAGAAACTACACACACACAAGCAAGCAACCAAGCGCACATACACACATACACACACAAAAAGACAGAGAATAATATAATTATGTCAGGTAATCAAGCGATCTCAGATTCTCTGGTAAAAGGTTTCCAAAAATGGAGAGTAGCTCATAAAAAAAGACGAGGGGGAAATCCTAATTTGCTTAAAAAACAAAAGGTTTATAGATACCATTTTCTTTTTTGAACTGCATCAGAGCAATTTAGTTTTATCTTCAGATAACTCGTTCTACAGTCACCCTTCATGAATGCATCTTGATCAGTGTTAGAAAAATTGGGAAGAATGTTTCTAATTCAGAAATTAAATACAAAGCAAGCTCAGCAGGAATGTCAAATCGATGAAGACTATTATTATTATTATTATTATTATTATCATTATTTTTATCATTATTTTTATCATTATTATTATTATTATCATTATTATTATTATTATTATTATTATGAAGCTCCTTAATGACCGAAGACTGCTTAATTGTCTTGATAAAATTGTCTTATTCCATCCTCAATTTTCACTGATCCTTGTCGCTGTGCTGGCATTACAAAAATAACCTTTAGAAGTAAAATTTTCTTAGCTATGAAGTTTTCTTTTCGCTTGCACTGATTTACAATTTCTGACTTCTGAATTTCTGATTTCATAACTTGCCTGAAATAACGAGTGCACAATAAACCACCATGTGAATATCAAATTAACCAGGGATTCTGTGGTTTTTTTTTTCTTTCTTGAATTTCAAAATACCAATGGGTGTCTAATACGGTTTTATAACCCACCAGTGATGTTATCATTCGAAAGAATGGTTACTGCTTGTACTTTGCCCTTTTGTTGAGGAGAATCAAATCACCGGTTTACCTTTACTGGAGTCCTATCAAGTTATGCGACCTTCAAACTCGTTTGCTGAGACAAATAGAAGAACAGAAAAGGACAAAACCAATAAAAGCAGGTCGCTTCGAAACGAAATCGTCCTTAACGAGCTCGGAGAATGTTTGAACTCCATTTTGACGTCATCCCGATGAAGTGTTGCACAAATAGATCGGGGTAAAATGGCTTGTTTAAGAGAGGGGGCGACAGAGAAAAGAAGAATACTATTGATGCTATTTCAGAATGTCTATAAGGAGAAGAAAGTAAATTTTACGGATTTCTTACGTAATGCTAATGGTAATGAGGATAAATGGAGGTCTACAGAGTGGTGTCTGGACAAAATACCCAATATATCAATTTGAGAGTCCTCCTTTTCATTTGTGTATCGTTCTGATAGAAACCAGTTTAATCAAAGCTCACAAGGCTGCTAAATGTAGCTTAGCTTCATGAACCTCTCTCATGATTACAAATTCATTTCATTTCATTTTCACTCCATATTTTATTGCTAACAAAGTATTATAATAGCGTGGCATTAGCAAATACATGTACATAGTTATACGAATAAAAGAGCCCAGTTTCTCATGATAAGGGAAAATAATAGTGTAATGAAATGCAATCATAATGTGACCTATAGTTGCAAGTTGCATTGCAAGTTTTCAATGTCATTGTCATATCATCATTATCAGCTGTAGATTCCAAGAAATATAGCAATATGATATATCTTATAGATGTTGTGGTTGCAACTACCTGACAAATATTCAAGTTGACTTAAGCTTCCGACACCAATTCCTAAACGCTATTATGTACATTGCATGGCCACATCTACATCTGTCTGTCTCCCCTGTATGGTGTATTATTTATTCGTAATTTACTGCTTGTGTGCCATGATTGTACATCCTTTCCTTGATATGCATTTTCGCAGATAATGCCATTACGTGAAAAGTCCATTCAAACATAAATTCAAAAGGCATATCGCCATCTCATATTAAAGCGCTCATACGCCAGAACGTGACATCTCAATAGAGTCTGTCAATATTTCTGCGAAATTATTGCCTACCACATTCACCATAACTCTAATATGTCGACTGGTTGACAAACGCTGAGGTATATAATATTTGACTGGGCGGCTCGGACTTTGCCCGATCCTCTATCTTTTGTTTTGGCAACGGAAGTTGTCTTTCTAGAATCACCGGGCATGTTGACTTAAACGCTTTTCGATTCCTTATCATTTAGATGGACAGCATGGACATAAGAAAAGAAAAAAAAATATACGAAAAATGTGAAGGTCATATGAACAGTCCGAAGATCACACTTCTGTGTGTGCTGGCCAACAAGTCATGTTTGCGTTCAATGAAATGACGACTTAAAGTTAGGAAGATCCTCGCACAGCAGTGCACAACCACGACGTGAATTGATAAAGAGACATAAAGAAAGAAACAGCGAAAACATGAAAGACATAGAAAGAACTAGAGAGAGAGAGAGAGAGAGAGAGGGAGAGAGAGAAGGAGAGGGAGAGATGGGCGGGGTCCAACATTCGTGCGTTATGACATCACACTAACCTCGACATTTCTTTGTAATGTCTCTCAGTATATTGTGGTGTCCTGATGTTAATGTTTGTAGATTTAACTTTAGTACCGGTTACTTCGGGTCTCTTTGTGGAATCTCACTAAAGGACAAGAAAGGTTGATCATGGTTCAAGTTTGTTAAATTGAAACAAACCTTATTGGAACAAATTGATTTCTTGGAAGCCAAACATTATATTAGTTTTCTTTCATTTACTACATATCATTACAAAATGGAAGTATCTGTGACTAACTTCCTGCTTCAGTGTAATTATGATCTTAATGACTGATAAAAAATGACATCGAAGGAACGTCTTTGGGAGCTGTAAGTGTATTGTCTAACCAACTCCCTGGTCTAACTACCTCTTACTTCATTCTAACTTTGAGGCAACCGTTTATTCTAGTCATCGATATTGGTGACATGCCGAAAACGGCGATTTTAGTACGATAATTCAGGTCGCCATTCTCGATAGCTTTGCTGCTAGTCAAACGAGCAAAACTTTCATCATCATTAATTTTGCTTGATGTAATTGGCCAACCTTCTACTGATTTTCCCCTACCCCGCGAACAAATCTATATAGCTGCTGCCTATCGACTGTTACTACTACTGTTACTACTACTGCTACTACTACTACTACTACTACTACTACTGCTGCTGCTGCTGCTACTACTACTACACTCTAAGAAAAATAGGTTCATCTTTGCACTTTCATCAGTGTCACAATATGAGCACCTTTAGGGATGCAATTTTGCATCTTTCTGGTCTGAAAGGTACAAAGTTGAACTTATTTTTCTGAAAGTGTATTACTACTACTACTACTACTACCACAACTATTACTCACACACACATACACGTGCACACATCCGTGCACACACATGACGACTATAAGGTTAATATGACTTAACGCATGACATAACGCATGACATATAAATATGTAATATATCAATGGAGAAAGAAAAACAGAAAAAGAGAGGGAAAGAGATAGATAGATATAGATATGAATGCTGGGGGGGGGGGTAGGAGAGAGGGAAAGGCAGCGTCTTCCTTGGGAAAAGGGGTATAACCCTTTACCTCTCAGAGGCGAAGGATGAAGGCGATGTACAAGAGTTTATAGCTTCTTCGCCTATCATATCACGTCTTTGTGTGGCTGGGCTCGACCCTGCCCTACTCCACCACCTGTTGAATAGCTGAACGGGGAATCTCTGGACTGGAAGAAGACGGATACCGATGGCTAGCTGCATGACCACTGTCATGTTCAAGGTAACCGTCTTCAACAAGTCATCCTTGTGATTCCGTCAGATTTCGCGGGATTTGAACAGATGGGAAACGCGCCTGTGCGGTTACGCGGTTCCCATGACAACCAAAACACTTGTCCCTCCAATCTCACACTCTCTGTTTAGACAACCGTACCTCACTCGCTCTTTCTTCTTCAGTTATACACGGAAGGAAACGTCGTGTAATGACAAACTACTGCATGAAAAATCCGGTTGCCCTTCTTTTCTTGCGTTTTACTTGAAGTAGTTTTCTACGGAACAAAGTAAGGCCACGGCTGACGTTGAATATGCTTCAAACGAAAGAAAGAGAAGAAAACAACAAAGACCAAGTACGACAATAGCTGTGAGGTTGAAATATCCATCACGTAACATGAACAATGCAGGAGGCAACCTGACTATCAGATGATAATCGGAACAACACAAAGCCAATTGCCGATATTGCAGACTGGCCTGATCTTGAGAATAGTAACTATCTTTTTTCAAAACGAGGGTTTCCCGAGGAAAATCAGGTAATTGCAGCTCGAAATGAGAGCCAATTTCAGGGACTTATGTCCTATGGCAGTATTTGATTTTTTGGTGACAAGCTCATTTCATTCCTGTCCCATCATGTCCCAGGATAACTGAAATTATCGTCTGTTATCATTATATAGCCACCTGTGAAAAATGCTGAATGCATCTTATGTATAGGATAAAGGTTAAATGGAAAGGATTGCATTCATCAAAGTTGCATATAACAAAAAAGAAATTCAGAAAAGTAAGTAAAGTTGAGAAAGAAACAGAATTGACTGTTCTCTCAAAGGTGTTGATAATTCAAAAATCTGTCGTATATCTAGAAAGGTTTAAAAGAGGAAAATTTCGCAAACAACATAGAGTAAACCAGGATATTTTCATTTCTCAATACACAATGTTCAGATGGTTTGAAAGAAAATTAAATAAAATGAAAGAAGGAATTAAAGGGAGTGTACATTCTAACGTTAAATATTATCTTTAAGCTCTTACTGACAGACAATGACATTTGTGTAATGTTGTTTATAACCTTTAATGCAACAGAATTTTGAATACAGGGCCTTCTAACTTACTCTTCCCGCACACATCGCGAGGTAACGCCATGTCTAAGATGCAACTATGTCCACAGTCAATTACCCGTTATTCTCTGTCAAAAAATACAGAGAGAAAAATAGAAAGAAACATGGATACATAGATATACAGATAGATAAACAAATAATTTCGATAGAGATATAGCTCGCTTGCTAGATAGATAGATAGATACATACATACATAAACATACATACATGCACATACTTACGTACATACATACAAGGAGATCTAAACGTATGGAAATAATAACTGATATAGGCAATATATTATTGACATTATGCGAACGAATGCAAAGCACATAGCAAAGGGCGACAGAAATGCAACATCATTGTGTATGACGAATCAGATGCCATTGAGATGCGCAAACATTCAGGGCATAAGGTTATTAGAACAAGCTTGTCTGCGGACAGGCAGCATCATCATGGACTGGACGAAAGATCAAAATCGCTGACACATGTCACTCAGAGGATCATGACCGCTGGTCAAATACTGACCGGAAATGTCACCGATGTAGTCCATCAAGGATTACCCATCTTGAGATATGGCCATCCTAAGATTATGATGAGCACACACACGCACGCACACGATTGCTTGTTGTTTATGGACTCTTCCAAGCGAGGGCGTTCTTTATACCATTCATCATTTTTTTTTTCATTAAGGGTCCTGTTTACCTTTAGGAACAGTGATTTTAAAAAATTTCAAGATATGACATTTAATACATTATGTGTAGGTCTGTTGTACCACAAAACATCCTATCATATCGATTTTTCGCGATAAAGCCAAAAATATAAGGAGATATCTGTATTTTTCTCAATAAACCGTAACTGTAGACGGTTTAGTCTGGAAACATTTTTTATTATTACTATTGTTCGCATTTTGTATATTTAACTACTCTTACATAGATTTTACCGATTCAGTTTTTTACAGTGGTTGTTTCTATCCCTAACTCACATTTTAGAACTTTTAAAGCACTAATGGTGAGTTTTTGTTTCATCTGCAAATGGTAAATCATGCCTTTAAGTGTTAGCCCAGGTGTATGTTATAACATGTGTGAAGAGGTGAAGTGGATAAGGGTCTTAACTCGCAAACTGGAGATCATGGGTTCGAAGCCAGTCTCGCACTCATATCAGTAGACGGGATGCTTGAACCAGTAGCAGTTAACCTCACTTGACTTATTAGAGCTTTTAATTTATATGAAGAGTTTAAATGCAAAAACATGTGAATTTATGTTTTATCAATTTGAGATAATTGGATTAAAGCTGCTGGAAACAATGTAAATAATTACAATAAATGTGATAATTTTCAAAATATTTTTAAACATACTTTGTCATTTAGCAAGTGCAGTATCATAGAAAATAGTTATTTTTTCTCTATTTGATGACGTCAAAACTTTGAAAATGGTGTTTATCTGTTTTTGCATTCAAACTCTGCATGTACCAAGCAATGCTGTATAATGACTGTGATATGAATCTAGGTGGTGGGGGTGGCGTTATTCTGCTTTCTGGGTTGAATAGGACCATATTACATCATGGAGAAAGTTCACTTCGAGGTACAGTGAACGGACCAGATTTTTTTTTTCTTTTTGTTTTTAAACAGCCTAAATCTCAACATATACATCAATTTTACACTAAAAACTTGCAGCAAATCAGGCATGATATAAGTACCTATGATTCATTTTTTCCCTTTCTGTGATAAACATTAGCTGAGTTTTCTAATCGTCAGAATTTGAGAATATTTTGTTCTCGGTCCTCTTACTTCTGTTACGTATTAAATGATGATGGTGCCACTCGACTCATGCAAGAAATGTGAAGTTCAAAATATATTATTATTATTTTTTTGTTGTTGCCCAGGACTTTAAAGATTCAGTTTATTAGATGGATCCCAAGATTCGTGCGTAGGCTTTGGTCTTCAGCAGCCATAATCTTTCTATTTGCCGGAGAGCTTACCGGGCGATTATGCGCAATTGCATGGAGTGTTTGAGGGCTAGACTTTCAGAGGCTTGCATTGTCGTCTTTCCGACTTCTTTACAAAAGTCTTGTACACACAGGCACACTGTCACGCATACTCACCAGACGAAAGAAAAAAGACCCATACATCGAAGTATTTTAATAGCAAATTAATTCGTGTGATCACACGAGCCTAGATTTCCATTGCAGCGTGACGGCTTGCGAGCATTGTGTTTACATCCGTTACCAGGCTTTTCGTAAAGTTTGACTGAGTGGTTTGACGTCATGACTCCATTCACCGACGAAACAGAACAAGGGGAAAAAATACCTGACATGGAGAGAAGTCTGTGTTTGTTTATACCTTTCTGCCAGCCGCAATGCCATTGGCGTACGGCTCGAGCGTTGATTGGCCAATGGCTGCTACCAATAATCTGTCCATACTGGTATGTGCTGCCCCAAAGTGCACAGTCGCCGAGAAGAGCGGCTTGAGTGGCAGGCAGGCAGGCAGGCAGTAGTTTATCGCTGGCAAGAACTCGCCCGCCCGCCCACGCGCCCGCGCTGAATTCACCTCAGGTACGTCTGCATGCTGGGTGGGGGACTGACTGCGCATGAGACTTCATGCTCCTCAATGCCTTGAGACGAGACGTAGTAGTCCGTCAGTCACTGAGCATGACCTCAGACATCTCCAAGCATTCCAGGAGTTATTGGCCGATTCAAAAAGTCTTCATTCAAAGAGAAGAGTCTTGAAGTCGCAAAGCGTGTTCGCTCTGGGATTAATGAATGGAAGATCACATATTTGCGGTGTAGAGTTTGTATATTTCAGCAACATTTTTTTCTTTCGTCTCCTCATCTCACTGTGATCTGCCTCAAGCCTCATGCACCCTCACCAGAACGTGAACATGACCGAAACGGTCGGGATCTTACCAGACCTGTCGCTCTTCGGGAACGAGGGACTTCTGAACGAGCTGGAGAAGTCCCCCGCGGCCAGTGACGGGGACTTCGTCCTGCCCGCCAGCCCTTTCATGGAGAGCGGCTGGCAGGAACAGCAGGAGGTGAGTCCCTGGCTCCATCTCCCTCTCTCTCTGTAATACTCTCACTTTCCCCTTTCTCATCATCCCTCACACTCACAGCATCAGCGGCAACCAACAATTAGCAACAGTAATAACAACAATAGCAACAAAAATAACAACTACAACTGTGGGTTCACATGTAGAAATGTAGACCTACACCTACCGTACGTTTCGCCATTTGTCAATTCGATTTTGCTCCAGCTATTAGAGATGCTAAAAGTGAACCATTAGAGAGTATCCAACCGTGTGGATGACGTCACTGCTTGGTCAAGATGGTCAGTGAGATGTGCGGTGATTGCTAAGAAGTTGATTTGCTGCTTGCTTAAAAACATTATAACACAGCCTCTCAAATGATAGGCTACCTGTCTTTCACCATGCAATCTCTTGAGAAATTTGTCGTACCTTTCCACGAACCCCGACTTTACCAATTTTAAATCAGCGTCGTTATCATTGCTTGTCTGTTTATATGTTTATATTCACTAAGGCCCGTCAGCTATAATTTGTATAAATGCTTCAGCCTGTTCAAGAAGTGTACAGTAATTCATTATACTTATAGGTAAATGAATGTTCAGCCATCTTTACTTAACAGGTCTATTTTTTTTTTGTATATCATAAGCTCAAATATTTTGTTGCGGCCGATAGTGAGTGCACTTGTCGTATTTCTAATTCTGTTAATATTGCGAGCTAGCCTGACGATGCAGCTTCGATCACGATTGAGAAAGGGAGTTCCCATTGTACATCCCTGTAAACACTGTTCGCCCGGAGAAGGTGCGGGCGTGTCGCTTGGGTGTAGGCGAGGTGAGAGGCTTGTGAGCCAGGTATGCACCTGCCCTTGAGTACTGGTTCGCTTGCCTCTACTCGATGGCAACAGGGAGGTGAGACCACCTCCCCGATGGCAACGATGCCAAGAAGTTGTAGAATCAGGGGGGTGGTCACTCCTTAGCTCCTAGCTCCCTGGTAGATAAGAAATGCTTTCACAAACATGGCTGCCGTGCAGAAAAAAACCCTTATATGAATGATCTATACGGAATCCGCCACCTATTCAATCCTTTATAGCTGATCATAATTTTATACACGGCCTAGAGACATTTCACATGTTTACAGAGCTTTTGACAGGCCCCACAGCGTTACATTATACTCTAAAAGACAGTATCTCTGCATTTTTGTCTTTATGTGTTAGATGGGAGGGATCTAGGGAGTGACAATAAAAAGTAGACTGGCCACCTGTTAATGTGGTCTCCTTTGTGCAGACTGTTAACTAGCAATTCTCGTATGTTCATGAACATTGCTGTCGGCAAGAATTGGTGTGGAGAAACTTTATATTTTGTTTCTCGTCTACAATCCTTCCCAATATTCATAATCTTCAATTTTTTTAATGGGATGGGGTGTACCCCCTCTAGACAATGTGAATAGGCATGGCTTTTGTGAAGAGAGAATATCCCATTATTTCTTTCTGAGAGTTGTATGGAGTGTTCAAATCCCCTAGTGATCATAGCTTCGCAACATCATTGACATCATTATGTCATGTATGTAATGTAGTTGCAGTTGGCACTGGCGTGGTTAAGACATCTTTCACTCGTCTTTGAGTTGTGCACCAAAGGACATGACATGTTATATCAATAACACGATAGAGAGATATATACAAAGAGATACAAAGCCTCATTTGTTAGGGAATCGGCCTTGATAAGTCCCATATGGTCTTTTCTGATTCCCACGCATGCTGATTATAGCTGTTTGCATCATTCCTTTTGTTTTTTATGTAAACCTAATATGCAATATATGTTATGTCCATGTACATGTACTTGTGTTTTTTGTATACTTTTTAGCATGTGGAATAAAATTGAATTGAATTGAATTGAAAGATATAATTCATGCATAATCCAAGCACTGTAGTTACTAGGCTGACTTGTAATGTTTTGCCCCCTCCCTGGCTTTACAAAAAGGTAAATTCCAATGCGAATCATAACCGTTCAGATTCATAAATCCCCTAATCACAGACCTCCCATTTGGAACTGTGGTAATGATAAAATGTATCAATGTTCGGAAGTTATGGACCTCCCTGTTTCTTACACTGAACATGTACAGTTATTGTCACAAACCGACTATATCTCGTGTCGGTCAAGTTAATAACCATTAGATGTGTATAATGCTCAGTTCTTTGAGAGACATGCTCACTGCATAGTGGCGACGCATGTACAACAATATTACGTTGTGTTGTCTGTATCTGGCCATTCGGAGCTTTACACCTGAGACAGTCGGAGCTCCACTGACCTGTGAAATATATCACCACAGTCATCACCATCATAATCATCCCCACATCATCATCATCATCGTCATCAGTATCAAAATCAGGAAAATTCGTGATGACATATAGTCATTATCGTGTTATGATTTATTGTCAATCTTCATCGCGTCTGCGACGTACCTTGCTACCGCCCGGTCTTCACACAAGCCCACCCCGCATGCTTCCCACGTTGTTCCACACAGCTCTCCGCCCCTCGTCTATCTTTTATACACTCAAAATGGAAAAACGGGCTAAAAACAGAAACTTGTTCTGCCGTATCCTCAGCACCTCTATTGTTTTGATTTTCTGTTTTAACCTGTCCTTAAATGTACGCCTCCCGTGAACTTTTCAACATTGTAGGCGTAGGCTTGCGTTAAAACCAGCATGCAGCACGTATTATTTACACACTATCAATCATTCGTATCGAATTCATACTGTCTCTTTTTGTGTTGCCATGGTTATCTACAGTATTTATGTTTACTTTTTCGATGCATACCTACGAGTGCATTCAGTAGTTGACTTGTATGTTTTCAATAAGGCTGAAATCATAACGGTCACCACACGGACGGACCTGCTAATTCGTCTAATTCTGCAGAATACTCCCTGAAATAATATCATGAACTACCAGTTCAGGTTCGTCCTCAAAAAGTGTGTTCAAATGTCACGTTTCTCTGTAACGGATGCTGCGCAATTAACTGTCGCCCTTTTTTTCGCTCCTCTGCAATGGCAGTGAAAAACATCCGTGAAGCTACCCTCACAACTTTTAAAGTTTGCTTACCATTGCACAGTCATCTTGAAGAAAATTAAATGTTATGGCAGGGTAGACTCAAGGGTAATCCCCCTCCCCAACCATTCCCTTTGGCCACATTTTACACAGAAAAAAAAAGGATATGTACCTATAGAAGGTCTCCCATATACACATATCTGGTTAGAGTTCAAAATTAGTACAAACTGATATGAAACAGCAGCTTGTGTTCTTGCCCGCTGTGTTTTACCTCCAATAGTCACGCTCAACAGGGTCTCATTACGGAAACCGAAGAATTCACCTTCGTAAACTTTGTTATTTCCCATCTCCCTGTTATTAATGACGTTGAAGCTCCCCTTGTTACTATGATAGTGCCTTCTTGTCAGTAAAATTGTGGAGGTGGGAGACCTTTCTCCTACCTCCCTGGACAGCTATTTCCCATGTACACTTTATTGTCCTGTTGAAAAGGAAATGAAAACAAAAAATCAAACTATTCAAAGTGCCCCAAGCATTACTCATTGTTAGTGCCAAACGTAACAAAATTCAGTATACTATTAACTAATATTATATCAATGCTTGAGTAGTCAGTTGATAGACGTCATGGTTCAAATTGATTTTGTATTTTGTTTTGACTGATTTATGGAAGGACATGAAACGACCTAATTCATGGCAATGGCAATTTTCGACGTTTGTTCAATTGTTGTCGAGCTTCAAGCTGATGGAAGGATATATGCGACAGAGTGGAAACTATTATGTTCACCTGTGTTGCTGGGTTGTTCGAACTGTTAACTCCATGACTGCATTCAAGGGAAGGTCAACGTGACGCACAGCTTAGTCGAAGCATAAAGCATTTCACTCCCTGACTTTTTTAACGTCAATGCTATTCATTCTTGTTATGAGATAGAATTTGAAAGAATCTTCTTGTCATCCAGACCTCGCTCTTTTGTCGCACAAGCTTTGTAAAAGAGCTGAGATTGACCTGATTCAGTTCTTCCAACTCATAATCATCAAAACTTTGCCCGCAAGATTGGAATGTGTCGATTATACCTTAGGAGCTAGCTCCATAATTGTACTATGTATGTACATCTTTTGGGCTCATAATGGCTTCAGCGAGTTTCCTCTTGATAAAAGTGTAAAGAAAGTAAATCACTCCGTGCCATTACCATGTGCCTGGAGGCAGAGGTGATACACAAATACAATTTCTGATTCTTCTGTGTAATAAAGAGTGCAAATAGACATAAAATTTTACAACAATATTTAATTCTCCCTCTCTTTCTCCGTATATTGATATGTATATATATACCAGTATGTACGTGTATATACATTGGTATATATACACATATATGTATCTACTCTTCACGCCGACTGTAAAGGAGCAGCTATAGCAGGGATCAATGGGGGCGCTACAGGAGAGATATATGTCCCAAGAAATACAAAGTGACGTGTAGTCAAATAGACGCATCGCGTCCATCGATTCGTGAAGAGTGCGAAGCGTTCTCTGTCTACACCAATCGCTCCTCTCTTGGGCTTACTTGCCTCCACCTCACCACAACCACAAGAAAGCTTCCGAGCTTGAGGGAGAAGAAGAGACAAGTTTTCATTCTTTTCTTGAGAGGGAGATGGGAGTCTTTCTCTGATTTGATGAAGCTCTTGCACGATAAAGACAAAACCTTGGTAAGCAGATCATCCCAATTAAAAGATGAATCTCGAAAGGGAATGAGAAAAAGAGGGAGGAAGAGGTAATACGAAGAAATCGAGGGTAGGAGGATGAGGAGAAAAGAGCGAAAATGGGAGAAGAAATACTTATGCCACGAATATCGAATAAATTTATCATGTCGTTTGATATCTTCAGCATTTAAACTTTTGTGATAAGTCAAAGCAAAATGATTATTAAACTCAGACACCTTATAAGGATTTGAACAGTACAGTAGTTTGTTTTATTACTTATCCTAGATCAAGACGAAAGGAATATCGCCATAAAATTGACGCAAAAACTTTAGGGAAACAAACAAGACAAATTCTTTTGACTAAAAAAAAAAGAAAAAAAAAGAAGAAGTAGTATTCAAGTAGATTTAAACAAACAGAAAACTTCCATGCTATTATTCTAACGAGAACGAAATCTCTCACGAAGAGGCCAATGAACTTTATCAGTCTTCTCGGCTGTTTCAAACAGACATTTCATTTTCATGGAAATTCCACTCTGGAGTTTCTCGCTACTCCACTCCGTCGTAAAATCTACCCGAATTTAAAACCGAAAGGAAGAAATCAGTTCACTTCGACAGCTCACAACATAAACACAACCTCGAGACCCACTTGATGGACAGAATTTAGCCAAACAAACAAAGAGGATACATGGCTTGAAGTGCTGTTCAGAGAAAGCACAGTAGACCTACACAGTTGTACCAGAGAGGTGGGACTACTATACTGACTGTACATACCCTGCATTTCGCTCATGTGTTACGTCCATTGTCTGAGAGTACATTTTTTTTTCCACCGTCTGAAAATAATCAAGCGGTAATGAACATAATCGCTTACATCGTGTAACATGCGTATGGCGATTATTTTTTTGTTCACGTCTGGTACACAAGGACGACACACATTTGTTTTATCCAAAGTGGATGAGGAGGAGACTGATGTGCTTGAAGGGGTGTGTATGTGTGTGTGTTTGTGTATTGTGTGTGTGTGTGTGGGGGGGGGGGGGGGTCCCGTGTTCCCGTGGAGGATGGGGGCGGGGGGAACAGTACGCATCTGCTTTACGGCTCGCGAATTGTAGTCTCCACTTTCGACTAGTAAAAATCAATTGCGTAATTGAAGACTTCCGAAATGAGAGTCTGTGGGGAGGAATCCAAACAATCAGAGCTTTACAGCTCGGGTCATGTGTTTCTCCGAAAGAAACCGATTATTATAATATCTCGAATTCCACGGAAGATCAGAAGTAGTGGTGATGGGGAAGGGGGGAGGGGATATGGAGAGGGGGGCATTGTGACCACCACAGATTTGCCAAATCTCCCTGTATGAGTCTCCCTGGAAATAGATTATCCCTCCACATCCTGACAAAGGAATATCAAAGCCTCCCTAAATTTGGTATAAATTTTCCCTATATAGTGAGATACATGTCACACACAGGTATTTCCCTTTAAAGGCATTATTTCCCATTTGCAGATGAAAGAAAAACCCAGCTTTAGTGCTTCAAAATATTTCATATATGTGAGTTTGGGATAGATATAACCAATATAAAAATTTTAATCAGTATGATCAATGTTAAGCATTGTTAGATGTACAAAATGCGAATAATAGTTATGATAAAAATTGTCTCCAGAATAAACAGTCTACACTTATGGTTTAGTGAGAAAATTAGTGTTATCTCCGTATATTTCAGGCTTTGTTACAACTTTTTTATATGGTAGGATGTTTTGTAATACTATAGGCCTACAACTGACCTACACATTATGCATCAAATGTGATAACACGTACATGTTTAAAATCACTGCTCTCAATGACAAACAGTACTTTTAAGCTCTCTAGAATCTCCCTGATTTTAATGTTTGAATGTTGGCAACACTGCTCCACAGAAGGCCTTTCAAACACTGTATTTTCTCTCTCTCAAAAAACCCCCAACAAAACCCCAACAACAACAACAACAACAAGGCGTGAAGATCTACGCAGAAGTGCAATAGTTTTCCCAGAGGCTTCTGTGTTGTTTCAGGGAGACGGACTCTGTTTGTTAATGCCAGGTTGAATTGAGGTCAAGTGTATTCATCAGGACTGAATTTCAATAATCATCACTGTGATGGCAATGACTTCAGCTGATGGTGATGAGATTATTATGAAGATGATCTTCAAAATCGTTTTCATCTTTGCCCTCGTCACTGTAATCATTCTTTTCACAACAAGTCCCCACTGAGCACTGTAGAGGAGACTGTTTGATAAACCTAATCGAAGATCATCCCAATTTCAATGACAGGGATGAAATGATGATACCCTGTCTAAAGGCGAGACCGAAAAAATGACAAGCAATTTTTTCCCCTCTCTGCTTGGTTATTTCAATAAGCTTTCGTCATTTCGAGTGTCTACAAGGAAGATGATCGAGCATATTTGCCCACTGAAGAGGGCAGACAAATTCGTTACCAAACTGTTATCGGTATTTTTCTTGAGGATAGGGACTTATTGTTGGCGGGAAGAACTTAGCGCAAGGAATACGTGCTGCCCGTCATCTTTCTCTTCGTGTATTCAGTCCAAACTGCAAAAATTTCCGCCTATATATATCAAGGCAAATATTTACCGAGGAGGACAGAGTCGTGACGAACAAAGAGCTGGGGGCAAGAGAGGTGTGAAGTTCTGCGAGATCAGGGTTAACCGATTGACACGCTTAGTGTTGACAGAACTCTACTCGGGACAGAGATAGCAGTGGTGACTTCTCGTGTTGACGCTAGCCCAGGCATAACACAACGTGATTGGACAAACCATGGATCGATCTGCAAACGGTGTAGTCAACAGTGTATTTAATGAACGATGATAGCCACGAAACTGCCCCCCATCTCCAGTATAAAGATTCCTCCCTTAACATCCCACCCGCTGTCACCCTGTAACGTAACGTCGCCCTCTCCACAACAAGGAACCATAATTTATACTAGCTTTCACTTGTTCTCTTTCTCATGTCAGTGACGGGGTTTAAAGGTTTAAAGGTAAAACAAAGTTTCCACACGCCTGCTGAAACTGTAAATTTTTGCCCTCAAATGGACACATAATTACAGTACATGTAGTCCCTTTTACAGATAAAATGTGTGAAATAACGCTGTAATGACACGGTATCACCTCGGTAACGACAAAATTGCGAAATAATTGGCACATAAAAAAAGTAACCAGAAAACATAGCACTCTGAGAATATATCCGATCGTAGTTGCTACGTAATGTTTTAAAATCGATTATCGATAATTGACAAATCAGGCCAGTAACAGTATCCACCGATTTTCTGCGCGAGAGTGAAACGCAAGTATAGCTTGTTAAAAAAATACGATTGCTACATTACAGGCACGATCGATTATCAAGTATTAAACGTTCTATCTACCCACTACTGAACGGGGAAGGCGCTTCAGTCGGGCGCCTAATTATGATCGAAATTATTGTAAACTCCAAAACAAAACAACTCATTATCATGGCAAACTGCGTCAGCCAGACAAGATTCTTGGCTGAAACTTTCGATATATTGTAAGCAAAATCCAAATTATGGAAGATGAATTTTGAGCCCTTCTGAGAACTATGTTTTGTCTTCAAGTCCTCATTGGCGCAAGGAGCTCCTTGATTTGCGTCAGATCTGTCTGTCGCAATGTGTACACAACACATAACTCTAATATCTGTAGTAAAAAGTTTCTTTGCCGGTTTTTAAGTGAATATTGCCGTTTTTTCTTTCATATCAAATAAACTTCAATAACTATGACAATGTCTCTATCATGCTCTTTAATGCCATTCATTCCCTGTACCACATATTTTGAGTGTTATATACTTCAGAATGCAGATTTGCGAACCTCGTCACTTTCCCGAAACGTTCGCTTGTATCTGCTCCTTACTAGAGCTGTTGAGAGACCCATTGTTTATGATTTCTGCAGCCGATATTCTGCCACAAACTCTTCAAAACTTACCGTTTCAGAAGAGCTCCGTTGTCACGTCGAACTCTTCACTCTTTTCAAATTCTCTTACTTTTTTCTTTAACCTTACTTTTCCTCCTACTAACAAATATGTATATATTACTATCACTGACAGACTCAGGGAACGCAATACTTGATTGTCGTAGCTTGCGGCACCTAGCGCGTGTAACGTAAACACAAACTTGATAACTTGAAGATCGTCGCCGGCGGCAGTGCATAAACACCTACGAAAATTAGTAAACAGTCAACCTGATCATTACACATCATAGTGCGCTTGTTATACTGCAGAGCGATTTATTGCGAAGGTTACTCTTTCTTCCAGCAAAACAGCAATGCTTCTGATTATACCAAAGTTCAAAGGTTAACAAAGCCAGTTGGAGTGTTTGTATTCTAAGGGAGAATAATTTTCTTTCCGTGCTGACTTATGTTCGTGTGAATGTTAATAAAGTTAAGGCAGAATGGATCAACACTAACATATTTCCACGCTCTCGTCAAAATCGAATCAATTCTTATCAAGAATACCGTCTAGCGTCGTTACCACGGTTCGTGCGCACAGGCAATAATGAGAAATGTTTACATTGAGATCTGCGTCTGGAGGGTATACGACAACTGATGTGGTTGTCAATACTATAGTATAAAGTGTTATTGTTGCAAATAAACTTTTTATGAGTATCAGTGTCAGCAGCGAAGCATTGTTGGAGACAAATTCCAATATTTACGAGCAGAAGCTATTCTAAACGATCTCTTCTTTAGCTGTCTTCCCTCACCCAAAGGCATGCGTTTAAAGGATAAGCGCTTCTGTAAAGTCGACTTTGAAAAGACATCGCGATTTTCCAAGGACACGGTAATGACATAGCAGATTAGCAACATGTTGAATTCATTTGGCAGCAGCAACAACAACAAGAACAACAACAAAATACATGGGTGAGGAAGGAATATGAGATGTCAAGTTCTCACAATGATTGCCGCATTTAACATAAGGACCAGTGCTTTAGTCCTCTCTCTTAGTCTCAAAGCCTCTCGTATACCCACATCTGAGATGAACTTCACAACGGAATGATATTTCTTGCAGTTCTCTGTCATTCTAGTTAGTATTCAGTGGTGTAATTGGTAGTAAGGACCCTAATATGAGGGACCTCGCGACCCCCACCCCATCACCCATTCCCTCCTTATGTCCACATGACGATAAAATCCTGCGACCCCGCCCCCTTCCGTGTTTCTGATAAGTACAGGCAACGCTGTGCTGGAAGAGGCGTTCTTCGTCTCCTTCGGCACGGTAGTAGTGGTGGTGGTGGTGGTTGGGGATGTTGAACAGCTAGCAGGACACGCCGAGCCCCAAGAGTAACTACAACATTTGCCCAAATCCACTACCTTGACTAAGATACAAACATTCTTTTTTTTTCATGAATTTGTTTCATGAAATACAGAGGATTTTCCTCCTGAGATATCTTTAAAAATGGTCCACCAACCCCCTTAAAAGAGGAGAGCAATGGAAGGACGTAAAAACCAATTATCAGTTTGCCGGCTTACTCAATAACGACTCAACGAAAGAATGACACTCAAGTACATGTCCCTTTGATGCCTTCTTCCACTCCAGATCGTTAGAAGCAATCTGAGCCCTTCTGTTTTTCATGGGCAGCAAGATATATCATGTGGAATTCCCTCTTGATCCTGTCTTCTTTTCCAGCGGAAATGCACATATTCCGTCGAGGATATCCTTTGTCTTCCTGCAGATACATTTTGATCTGTATTAAAATCGAATTCTTCCTCGTGAAGAATGTGCAGATTTGTTTTAAATTCAAAGTTGATAGAAATGAAAGCTAATGCTATGTAAGTCCAACGTACCTTCCGCCTCAAACCACTCATTGAGAGGAGAGGAAAGAATTTCAGATTTGTGTTAGCTCACGTAAAAATAACAAAAAACAAAACAAAACAGGGGGAGGGGAGCATCGGAAGCTGTGTTTCCTCATCTCCATCCAAGCCACCACAGTCCTATACCGCGTCCCGTAATATCCTTAGCGATTATATTTTGACGATTGCTGGCATATTTAATCCTGCGGTCAAAACGTCAGGTCATTTTTCTGTCCTTTCATTTTTTCTTCTTCTAGAAGTACCAGCTGTTAGGCCTCACGATGAATGAAATCCTTGTTACAAACGATCACTGGTTGTTCTGTCGTGTCCATTATAGTAACGTTTTGCTTCTGTCTGGAATGTACGCGCATGTTACTAACGGCTCGAAAAAAAAAGACCGATGGTCATCGTAAATTCTGATGGCTATTTACTCAGAAATACGCAAAATAAGTCTGTCACCTGTTTACTCGCAGCCAATCATGACGGGGATGATTAGGATCTACGTCATCATTCATTAATTTTCTTATGTTTTGTACTGTCTGCAGCAAGATTGATAAATTTCGATGTGATTTTACAGTTGATACGTAGAACGGAAAGATTCATGATCAGTGCAGCATAACCATCACATCCAACCAATATTCGCAGGTTTTCTATAAAAAGAAATACATTCATTGGTAGTCAGAAACAATCATGGTTTATTATATATCAAAACTGAAATAGCCAAGATTATCATCCATGCAAAATGTGTGCGTAAGATCGTTTGCAGAAGAGGTTTTCCTCGGGTTGAAAAACTTTTTCGAGACACCAAAACAAATCCATATTATGCGACTGTGGCATTGCTTTTGTTCATGTGACCTCCGCCAAATACGATCATGCATGGCGGACCAGTGCACAGGTGACAATAAGTGTAGTTCAATATTTAACCAAACCGTCTGATGAACGCAACACAGTGTGAACTGCGTGGCGTTTTGTTTTACAGGTCTCATTGTCTTAACTGATTTTTCATGGGGAGCACCGTTGCTATGAAACAATGGAAATAACCCAACATTTGCCGCATTCGTTAAAGATGCAGTGTGTGATTCGTGTTAATTCATTCTTCAGCTTTGTACGTGCGTGTGTGTGTGTGTGTGTGTGTGTGTAAGTAGGGGTAAGCACACTCTCTGCTAACAGATAGGCCCTATGTATAAACATGCTCATTACAAAAACAAATACAGTAGCTATAACGTAACAAGTCAATTTTGATACTTATCTATGAAACGCGCGCAGAACGTTACATCTTTGGTTCATTTATCTTTTTACTTAATCCTTAACGTGTTTCTGAGGAGGGTTTACACCCTTACCGGTCACGAGGCGTGCTTTCAATCCTAACCAAAGCCGTCATCTTCGCATCACTGTTTGGACACTTATGCCAAAGAGAATAGCAGATACACACGATTCTTCCTGTTTTAAATGGATGTACCGACATCCCAGAGAGTTTCTCACTCCAAAATTATGGCGCTGTGGCTTGCGATGGCAAGGTTTCATCCCACCTGTCAGGAAGAACCGTAAGACAATACTAGATACTCGGTTCGCAAAGTTTAGAGTGTAGAGGGAGATGCAGGGTGTAGACTGAAGAGGGCTGAGATAGGGTGTAACTCTAACCAATGGCAATGATGTTGGTATTCATCTGTAACACATCAGGAGTGGATATGGAGGGGGGGGGGGGATGGAATCTCCGTATCCCCACGGATGAGAACTTCACTGGATGATTGATGTGAAAACATTAAGCTTAATGACCAAAAAGCTCACATGCACGTAAAATGTTTACAAACTGTTGGAAATGCGTCTTATCATACATCGACGGAAAGTTAACATTTTTGGCTCTCTTTGTAACATGTCAAGGGTAGGATCTCATCTTCAAAGCGTGCTTTTGATTGCCATTGTCGAATGTTTTAAAAATATTCCCATAACATAAAGACGCAACAACAGATAACAATCAACTTGATTTGATATCGTTTTCCCAGTTTCGTACCATAGTTAGCGACCCTATTGCAATCGTTGGAAGTGTGAGGTCCTGTTTCGTGAGCCTATGAAGTGGCACCTCCCTGGTGGGCCGGTTTTTAGTTGCCTATCCATGTATAGATTGCATTGTCTGAACTGCTATTGTCACTGCTACTGCGACAACATTAACAAAAAATAATAATAAAGAAAAATCAGCGATTCTAGTTGTGAGTAGTAGATTGAGAGGAGGCGAACGTGTATGGAGAAGTCATAACGGAGTTAACACACAAATGTGTCGCACTTTTCATACAATGAGTGAACACATTTAATTAAAACTCGTCTTGAAGACAACTCTACACTCTAGACATATCGTAATACATGTTTAGTTTGGGGATAAGCTCCGTTTGCTATTTATCATTTTTCATTTATTATTATTATTATTATTATTATTATTATTATTATTATTAGTAGAAGTAGTAGTAGTATTTACAATCAGGAATCGTTCGACCGATGGTGCTGCAAGACGCATGAGTCAAACAATAAGAAGAAAAGACTCTCCGACATTCATTTGAGCGCGTAAATAAGTGAAGAGAAAGATGGTGGTTCCCCTCAAGTTATTCCTTTTTTTTTCGTTTTTCTTTGAAGAATTTGGAATTGAAAAAAAAGGTCATTTTATTATCTCAGACAACAAAGTCAACTTGTGTCAAGACGGTGCTGTGCGAGGAATTCGCGCTAAGGATAACAGGCTCCCCGCTGTCTCTCCGCCTGACTCATCCCCAGATGGTCACTTGCTGGTGTTTTTACCTCCGTTTTGGGGGCGAACTATTACGGAATCTACGTTAAAAATGTTTTGTGGTGGCTCTCCGTAAGTAAGATCGCATCGATTCATCTATGTAATGATAAACCATGGAGCTACGTTTGTAGCTCCATGAATAAACTTACCTGAAAAGAAGAAATCGGCCTTGAATTCAAATTTGTCACCTATACAGCGCCACTGCGAAACAAAACTAAAGATGGTGATGATGATGATGACTCACATGCATATTCAAATCAGGTGAAGACCAGATCATTGTGTCAATTCAGTAACTCAAAAGTAGGCCTATGCTATTACCATTCTCTCTGATCTGATTGATAATACAAGTACATTAATCCATTAGGGGACTGTCATATCACATGAACATGAAGTGAAGATCTACCAAGATACTTATCTTAGAGTTAGAGAAAGACTAAGTAAAACGAAACAAATCTTAATAACATTGCACATTCTTTCTTAAAGGTGTATCTATTTTGTGTCTGTGAATCAAATTCAGTTTCAATGATTGTTACGTCACAATAAATGCAGCTGCTTCAACAATGATGTGTCGCTGGACTGTCGTGACCTCGGCAGTTGAAGTTTGATGTTGACAACTTCTTTTTAAGTGTTCGGCAAAGCAGTCTTACTTTTTGGCTTAAGTGCGGTGTGAAGCGCCCTCGTGTGACTGTGGCGTCACACGGTGCTCGATTTTGATAAGAGAAGAGCCTTCAAAAAAAAAAGGAGTCTCAATTGACTTGCTGTCACATAGAACGTTGGAAGTGAACATAAATGTGAAGCTGTCCAGCTCTCCATTTCACACTCACTTCTTTTATTACTATCTATTGAAACATTTTATTCGAATATTACACGCAAGGAATACGTTTCCATCAGTAAGTCAACTCGATAACTATGTATGAATGAATATTTGTGTTTATAATCAAAAGTTCACAAAGTTCACATAGCGCATGAGTTCCTACTGGTCTCTTTATGGAGGGAGGCAGACTGAAAATATTTGTTTTACAACTTTTTTCATCGTGTCATCAGACAGACTTTCTAGGAAGCAACCAGTCTCACTAGACCGCAAGAAGAAAATGAAGTGAATGGTCTGCTTGTTCCAAAGTCGGTCAGAAGTTTAAGGATAGAAGTCGTGAAGATCACGACCTGTCACGCATGAGATGCAGTCATGCAATTGCTGAACCAATTTAGTCCAAATGCTTTTTTCGTAGTGTTGTTCAAATTGACAGTGTACTTGTGCTTTATTTAATACCAGAAGACATTACGCAGCAGAACTCTGCTCTTTCATTCATTCCATGGTTTAATAGGAGAGTGACTAAGGAGGATATAAGGATTTATTCATTATTTATTTATGTATTTATTTATTCATGTATTTATGTGTTTATGTATTTATTTATGTATTTATTTATTTATCTATTCATTTATTTGATTAATTATTTATTGAAAGTCTAATTATATCAATAGTGACAGGGAGTTCCTGAGCCCTAAGCTGGCCTGAGCAGCGATGCACTCCAACACAAATGCCTACTGATGCCGTCCGGTGCTATTCTTGCTTATAAGAACGAAACAAAACAAAAAACAAAAGCCACGTTAGGACCTCTATGGAAAACAGCTACCTGACAACCTACCCACTGAATATGGCTATCCGTGGACAATATCATCCTTATTATTTTGCATGTCTGCCACTGTTTTTTCCGTCGGAAGTGAATTAGGCATGAATGAAAAAAGTGTGCAAATACACATGTTTGTGTTTGTGTGGGGAACCATGCCGTTATTTTTGATGCAGCATGTAGCGAAGCAGCGATGCAAGCAAACGCTCATGTGTAACAGACTTGAACGTTCGTCATCTCTCACGTGTAAACTTGTTTGAAATCATGATATTTATAATGAAATGTGGCCCATCTATTCAGAGAAATCTCTTCAAATGTTTGCTCTGTTCTCCCAGAGGGCCTCCTATTATCATCACCCCAGTAAAATATCAGTTATTTTTAATAGTCCTTACACCTGAGGACTAAAGGGAGTAAAATGAGTTGAATATCATGTTCATAAACACATGCATCGCATAAGATTCGAACCGGAAAGTTCGCTGTTTATGATCCTATATAGAGTCCACTATATCGCAGTGCTCCCTTAACACGAAGATATTGCCAAACTTTTGCAGAATGAAGCGACTGAAAAATTCTTAATGATTGATTTCCAGCCTAGCTGTACTATGACTCTGATTACTGTACTTGGATGTCATATACCCTAAGAAGAGACACTCATCTTACTAATAGACATCTGAGTCAATTACACTTCACTGATTTCCATGTAAAAATGACAAATACATTTGCTTACATTAATATGAAATATATAACTTTTGTCACTTGCTTCTTTTCGTCAAAGTAGGGCAATTTTGTTAACGATACGAAAGCACAGCGATAGAGTGGATTATATAGACACTAAACAATATTGTTATAATTGTCAGACTGATACTGATGTTATGATTTATATTTCATGTCCTAACTTGCAGGGAGAACAAGGATGTGACTCTTTGACGGATATCTTGTTCAAGAAGGAGCCCCTCAGCCCTGCTTCGGACTCCAGCGACATCATCAACGGCAAGAACCGGCGTGAGAGCGCTTCGATGATGGAGGACTTCTTCTACTGCGGCGACTCCAAACTCGTCGTGGGTATCGACAACGGGCACGCCGTGCTCGGCAACGGGACGATCCTGCCGAATGGGCAGCAGTTTGCCCACATCAAGGAGGAGATGGACTGCGACTTCCCGGCGAGCTCGCCGGCTTCAAGGTTGGGAAGTAGCGGACTAAATGCCAATGAAGCGAGAAGGCTCTCCATGAACTTCCAGTACATGGATTCGAACAACAACAGCATTGGAACTTGCGGTCCGAGGATGCCGTGTGGGGAAGGGATGGTGTGTCATTCCCAGCCCATTACAGTGGATGGTGTGACTATCAAGCAGGAACCTGCGGACAATTTATCTTCTCCATGCCACATGCATGGTAACGGACTCAATAGCAGTGTGCCCATGGGAATTCCCCCAACCACACCGGATGCCTGTCATCTGGGCATGGACACCAAACCTATCATGCATTCCCCCTCGTTTCAGCACCACAGCCAACAACCACAGGGTCATCATCACCATCAGCAGCAGCACCACCCTCACCAACACCAAACACCAATCACGAACTCTTTCACATTTAACATCAACTTTCCTCCAGTGGACCACCACCACCAACACCACCCCCAGAGCCAACATCACCATCATCACCACCAGCAACAACCCCACCACCAGTCATACAGCGGCTTCCCACCCACCCCGCCCAACTCTCATCCTGGTTCCCCCGCTGACCTTCCCATTGGTTTGGAAGGCTCCGCCCTATCGTTCAGACCACCGCCGCCTCCCTACCCGATGGCGATGGCTGGTAAGTGTGGTACGATGTCGGGGGTCTCGACAACATCGATCACGTCATCGGTCAAGTACAACCGAAAGAACAACCCTGACTTGGAGAGGCGAAGAATCCATCACTGTAACTATCCAGGTAAATCTTGATTTACAAGTAACACGGGTAAAACGTGATTCATGGATTCACTGTGCATAATCATGTTGCTATTTTAGAAAAATCGCAATCATGGCTGGAAACTAACCACTGTTCTCAAAATCCGTCATGAAAGATGTGTGAAAGGATGTCTGAAAAGAGTGTGGTAAGGTTTACAGCAGAAGGATCACATCTTTAATCCCTTTAAGATGCCATTCTCGAAGTAAAACATGTGATTCCTCGAATACCAAACACGAAACACTGACTCCGCCGATTGTCGTTGGTACACCAACTGTTGGTACACTAACTCTTAACCTACGTATGAAGTATTAGGCAGACTTATCTACACAGGTGCGAGACCTTTAAGGCTCTCTTTGCGTGGGCGAGAAGGAATGGCTGGCTTGTCATGACTGCTACCGACACTAACTGAGAGCTTCAGAGGTCAAAGAATAATCGCAATGATGACATCTATTTTCATAGTTGTATCATAACCATCAGTAGGATAACGCCCACGATCTTCACTGTAGTATAATTATGAAAAGCACCGAATGTACTTTGCATAACAATAATGTATATTTATTTAGGGAATGCATGTGTGCAAGCGCGGGGGGGGGGGGGATGATATGTTGTATATATAGCGATATACATAAAGACAAAATCTAATTCGTGCTGATCGTGACCGAGTAATGCAAACGCGCACGTACGACGAACAAAATTGTTTTGTATCTAAATGCAATTCTAGACGTGGCGTCTGCTTCTTGTGTGTTTTTATGTGTTTATGTGAGTGTGTGCTAGTGTGTGTGTGTGGGGGGGGGGTAGGGAAAGACAAGTTTGTGTAGGGCCTATAGTTCTCATAGCTGTAAATGGTGTTCCGCAGATACGCTGCACAAAATCAAGAGATTATAATCATATAATACACGAAAGATCCAGTGTCTTTCATGTTTCATATCTACAATAAGTGATAACCTTATTTTACTCCATTCCTCAAATCTGCAAAAGGAGGAGGAGTCTGCTCAAACTCCACTTACTGGTCCTTCAAGAAAGACTTGGTTTAATTTACTTCACTCAAAAATTTCACGTGTTTCCTGAATCTACGCTAAAACAAACTGTAGTTCCCCGAAGTATAAGAAAAAGCGTGCCACACCTCCAAAGTTGGTGTATCTTGTAGGAGGATTCACCACCATCCACCACGCCTAATTCGTTATCAACAAGCTGGTAACGGTCATTTTGATTTTCCCCATATTTATTTAAATTAGTATCTTTGGTATGACAAGATGATGGGACTATTGCTTGTCCTTTTTCATTTATAGGAGTGAGACATTTTAGTGCTCTCCACAAGTGTAGGACAGAATCATAGAGGAACCATTACGAACAACAAGAACAACATGGACACTGTAGAACATTAAGAACAACAAGAAGAACAACAACAATGCAAGTGTTACAAACAGGACAATATCATTAACAACAGTGACCCGTGCATCTCCATCGTTGCCATTGGCAACCATGCTGAATATGATACCTGAAGCAATATGAAAAGATTTTCTCTTGCTGGAAGGGTGTACACAGGCCGTCACCTGAGGCGCGACATTCGAGAGGGGCAAGTCTTTGAGCGTGAGCGTTTGGGCGATAACCCCGTGGAGCGTGCTGGAGTTGGGTCAGTCGGGGAGTTTTTTGGGGGGAGTCGATAACCTTACGCCGTTCCCTCTCTGTGCTGAAGGGAGCGAAGAGGTAAAACCTGGGTCCCGCCTCACGATGGGTTTAGTTGAGGTCAAGGCTCGAAGTGATCAATTCTCAGGCCGACAGGCCCGCAATGCCCTATGGGAGATGAGAGACGAAGGAGAGGGGAAGCGGGGTTGGCCCGGGGGAGGAGGATGGGTGAGGAGGGGGAGGAGGAAAGGATGAAGAGGGGAAAGTGGAGGGGATAGAATTAGGAAGAAATGGATGTTCGAGGAGGAAGGATGGAGTGGGAAGTGTTCGTGGGAGAGGATAGATTGAGAGACACTTCAGGAGAAGAGAATTCAACACTAACGTCTTAAATGGTGTGAAAACACGCTTTGAACACAAGTCTTTAAGCGTGCTAAGACATATCCAACAAAGCTCCTTACTTGAATTCAGCTGCAATTAGATAACACTGGAGACAACTTTTGTGTCATTAAGGGAAGTAGTCAGCTATAAGTTGACCAACCTTCCTACTGTTCTTGGTTGTCCGAATGACCAGCCTACGAAACGTGACGTAAAAACATAGACCATTATTAAAGTATATAAATGCTCTGAGTTCGGGTTCACGATATGTAGCCTAGTCCATAGACAAACAAAATTAAAAGGAGGAAATTTCATCCATATGAAGCATGAAATGATATGCGTCTATGTATATCATATTTTCACCAAAAGAGCAATGTTCGTCGTAACCAGATATGCAAATCAGATTAAATGACCATGTCATGACCTCTACACTTTCTCTTCTTATGTCGTAACATGAAATGTATAGTAATGCCTTGGGTCGACAATTTAAGAGATGCAAGCTCCTTTCCTTCAACTAATTACAAAAGCTTTGTATAAATCTATTATACCTGTAATTTGATTACAGGTACAAAGCTCAAGCAAAAGATATATAGTGAAGATTCGTACCCAGGCCATATGAGACTTTAAAACGATATTAAGTTCATTCCATTAATATCTGTTTGTTTGAACTTACTATAGCCATCAGGGCAAGTATAGAACAAGGGATGTTATTTTACCTAGAACTCCTCTTTGGCAACCAATTATATTGAAAGCTGACACAAATGTGTTTGTGCTTTTATCTGACCTTGATTACCAAAAGTGAGATCAAAATAATCTGCAGCAAAAAGTAGGTCCTTCTGTTAGTCATTTCTTTCAAAAGAATTATTCAAAGGATTTCCTCTTGCTCGGTTGAATGCTTCTATGGTGGTGAAATAAAGAATCAAGACGCCTTCGAATGGTAACAGGATGCACGGTGAACAGTTCGTCAAAAAAATACACCTCAAAGTCATCGCTCCGAAACGTGTCAACTCAAATGGGGTAGTCAAATGGAAAATTTGAACTTGTTTTCCCCGACAGTCCTTTTCTCCCCCCCCCCCCCTCCAACATCTATGCAGTTTTGGGGTTTACAAACATGCGCCCGATTATCTCGATTATAGTTATTATTATTATTATGTTATAATTGTGAAATTGAAAGAGCAAAGAATAAGTGGAAGCAAGGCAGTCCTTCAACAACCCAATACAGTAATGCTGAGTTTAAGATTAGTAGAAACACCCGATGAGTCACCATCACTTTAGTAGTGTCACTAATCACTTGGGAGTATGTCGGCATCGTGGACAAATCATACGAGGAGGGAAAAAAAAAGAAGGATATTAGGTAGGCGTTATCACAGAATCAGCAGGTATTAATGTGATAACCAATTGACACGATCAGCGTCCCCGTTCACTCGGGATTGGATCCTCCGAAGGTTGCGGGTTTTAGCGGGCGACATTAACTTTGTTGATGGGAATGATCACAACTCCCCGAGCAAAACAAGTCGGAAGACTATGCAAATAGTTATAATCACGTATCTATTTGTGTGTTGTAATATTTTGGTTTGCTATAAGACATAAATAATGTTTCTAAACTTTATAGAGGGTTGTATTGACGATATTGATGTGCTCTCTGTATATTTCTATTCTTTCTGTTTCTTCCCCTCTTCCGCGCTAAAAAATTCCCCTTTTCCCTGTTCGCTACCTTACATATCCATAGCTTGTAATCTAATAATCTATACATCTGTCTTCCTTTGATTACTCTTTCTTTCCTTCTTTCTTTCCTTCTTCCTTCTGTCACTTTCAATTTGATAATCATTTCGAGGTTCCAATCTCTTGGTGTTTGATGAATTCCCTTTCAAATACACCTGTTGCCAGCAGCGATTAAAGGAGATATCGATCACCAAATGCGGCGAAACCCAACACGTCTGGAAACATACAGTATTACAGCAAAGTAAAGATCAGTCTCAATTCGCGATCGCAAACCAAAACCGAGTGGAAGAGCATCATTGATCGATCGCTTTATGAGTGTGTATATAATTCTGTAGTGATGGTAATGGAGTGTGCGTGTATTTGTGTTCTTGTATAACATCTCCGATAATAAACAGAGCCGCAGGCATCTAGTAGCCTGTATTATGCATCGTGTAATTGACACTTAACAGCAGTCGATGCGACTGAAGATTATGAACGACAGCAACCATGAAGGACACGCATGAGACATGTTTTGATATACAATTATTGACTTCTCTCTCTCTCCTACTCTCCCTGTCCCATGAAGATTATAGACTCACGCGATCCTGAAATGTTATCTCATACATCAAGGTTTGAGTGTGAATTTGATTGAATATTGGTTCTCACACCTCCCTGGTAAGAGCGAGTTCTTTTGTGATGTGGGACCGCTCTGCTCCTCTCAAAACTTTTATACTTCAATTAAGATTGTCATCTTTTACAGTATCGATAGCTGTTGTAGTGAGGAGGATAATTTACAGTGAGATCAAAACGATTAAAATCTTGATACTGAACATGCCAGGATCATCTCTACGTACAGAGGAAGAGGACGTGTAGTCTTTTCAAAAGTCATTGCCCAAATTAACATCGATTTTTGTCTTTTTGTTTGTATTACGAGACATTTGAAGAACCGTGATCCTTCCACAAGACATCCCTCTACAAGTAACTTCTGTCTCTGCTCACAGTGCATACCATGAACAACGAATGATGGTTATAACGTTAGAGGACTTGAAATTGAATCTTGACTTTGCAATGTGGGAAATGACCAAGGAGGTACCTCCTTGGAATGACGATTGGAAGGGACAGTTACAATAGTCTCATGGAATGGTGCTTTATAAAGTTCATCGTCCTCATCACGTTCCCTGGTTCTCTCACGTCACATCTTGAAGATTTATACCAGTACTCCGTGATTCCACCGATGATACCAGGGAGGTGGGAAGAGGTCTCATCCAAGCTCCCTGGTGATAGCAAGGAGGTACCTTTTCGGTGATTGTAGATATGTGCTGTGTATGTGGGGGGGGGGGGGGGAGAGCTTGAAGGGGGTGGGGGAGGGGTGGGAGAGAGGAGGATGAGGAGGGATACCATGGAAAGATGTAAAGAAGAAGGAGGAGAAGGAGGAGAGATTGATGACTTCTGTCAAAAATGGCTGGTCTTTGATAGATGAGAGAGGGGAGGGATGGTGTGGGATATCCCTGTACTTTTTTTTCATCGCTCTTCCTTTCTTTGTTAGTGTTTGCTTGCTTATTCGAAATCACAAATGTGTGGATAAACAGAATGAAAGAAACAAAGGTAAAGAGAGATCGATAGAGAGAGAGATGGAGTTAGAGAGGAATGATCTCAGTCCTAAAAGACTGCTTCCAAGGACATCATCATTCCTTCATCACCTAGCATGACATTGCAGTCTTTACCTTTTTGACCTTTTATATTCGAGGGATTATTGCATTTATTTGATGTGAGTTAGAGGAGAAAACGTTCATTCTTGATTTCGACATAACCATGATAACCGTATCTAATTTAAGTTTCACTTCATATCATTAGCTTTAACCGGGCACACAATGGAGAAGCAATGTCATGACCCTGTAATTTAAAAAGTTCATACAATTATAACAAGTTTTGAACCGATTTTCCCCTGCACGAACGATCGACTTAGTCGCAATTATAGTTTATTTCCATTTTACTAAGCATAAACCACATCATAAAACCATATAGGACCTACATTTCACAAAGCACAAGTATGTTGTTAAGGGAAACTTTGCAAGATTGACAGGAAAGTAAACGTGATGTTTGAAAAGAGTGATCTACTGCAAAGCAGAACTTGTAATTCTAGATACACTTAATAGCTAATGTGTAAATATCATCCCAAATCTATGTGCATCTTTGACTAAAATTAAAGAAATTAATGCAGTTGATATAAAAGCATATTGTAAACAGTAATTATGTCAAAGTCCAGGAGAAAATGAGAGTAAGATATTCTAGTCGCCTCTACACATAGCATGTCTGTACTTGTTATTACGTTAGAGAACAATCATTATACTGTTTATAAGCAATTAATACCTCATATTGCTGTGAGTAACGCCAATGGCTTCAAACGACAGTAACGACGTATTATATGCATATGGATGGAAACGTAGTAAAATCTCAACTGTAGATGTAGATAAATTGATGTATAAATCGATACATCTATCGATAGACAATTGATAATACAGCATTAATCGGATTGGAAGACAGTCAGATAGACAGAAGAGGTAAGGTGATTGATGGTATTCGTGTGTGTGTGTGTGTGTATGAGACAGACAGACAGACAGACAGAGAGACAGATGGAAAGGGAGGGGCGGAAGAGGTATATAAGGTAAAGAAGAAGAGAAACACTCGATAAAAAAACACTTCAAACTTCAGTAATGATTTACAAAAAGTTGACACAGCTGCCCTTCTCTTCACCCTCATCTTGAACACTCTGCTGTCTTGTTGATGATGAATATTTTGCGTGTGTGTGTGTGTGCTAGAAGTTTCTTTCAGATTATCGAACAAGACTAGTGTTTTCATTCTCCCGTCCAGAAAACTTCGTTTGAGGAATATTTAAATTCTGTGTCGTAGATGAATAGTTACCTTTGTTTTAAGAGTCATCTTTGGTTACACTGTAAACCAAGTAGTGTGCATTTGATCATGGTTCCATAACACGGACTGAGTGACCAAGTTGCACTTGTTTGTTTACCGCGGGAGAGCAGATGCCTTCATGCTATTCGATACGTAGAAAAAGTTGTTCGTCATATTTATTTCGTTCGAGTTGAATCAATATGTGCTTTGCGTATATTGCCTAGCCCAGAGGGCATTGTAATAGGAGCTTGGCATATGCCGTGTGACAAGGAAATTAATTTCGTTTCCAAGTAGTAGGCATCAATACAGTGCAGCATAATGGCCCGGAATATTCTCTCCACTTTTTGCGGGAGCGATTTTGTGGGATCATTACGATGTATATACTAGGATTGACCGAAAGAAACATTCCAAGAATGATTTCCTCCACACTCTGTAAATATTTGTTGAATAAGACAAAAGCTGAAGCAAAATGGGTGTAGTTTAGAAGAGTTTCCTTTCCCGAGGAATTTTGCGAGCAGCCGACAACTGACACTCGTACGCGTAGTACGCACGCACACAGTCACGCACAGGCACACTCCAAGACATCACAAAATACATCAATGAAAATAATGCGCTTATATCGCGTAAAATACATGTATTTATCACGTTCTAAGATAGACAACCCAATCCATTGAATAATTCTTTGAGTCTGTGATTTTTCTCTCAGGACAATGTCATGGAGCAGAAGGTCTGTTATGGTGCAAATAGACTGAAGGATTGTAATATTTCTGCGCGAATAACTCCCATGATCAATGCATTTAACTTGTGCTGACTCACTGGCGCAGCAACGCCACAGTTGTACAACTAACTCTCTCCCTAATTTTCATGATACTCCAAGATCTCATGATTATTTCATGAATCCTCGTTCACATTGGTCTCTCTTTCCAGAGACTCCCTTCTCATGGCGTACTATACCCTGTTCTTCCAATTTCTCTCCTTCAAGTTAATATTTACTCCCCTCGGATGAAGACTACACCTTCACATCCTCCACTGCGATGAAATGATTTCCCTTTCTATAATAATGAGAAACAATTTGCCATTTCTCTACATAGGTACACACTTTCCGAAGAAATTTTGATAACTTTACTGATACTGCGTAGCCTGTGAGATAAAGAGTCTCATTTTTTATTCATTCCAGACCTTACAAAACAAACAAACATCCAAATGAAATAGTTGAGCAGCTAACGAAGCTTTCATCTTTGGTGGTAAAACATGACCCGGATAAAGCCAACTGGTCCCCGTATCCCCCGCCGCACAATCCCCGGACTTGAGCCATACGAATCCCGTGATGATCCCTCCGGCCAAAACAGGTTAATCCCCGCGGCAATATTGTTCATGACCAAACCTCATTCTCCCTCCCCGTTCTCTCTCTCTTATATAGGAAATATCCCGCTAGGAGAATTAATGTTTCTCCCTCCGGTTTTTGTTTTCTTTTGTTTGTAAGATGTTGAATTGAGACGATCACTTAGGAGCCCCTAGAAAGGGAGGCAGGAAATCCCGCTTCGCTCACAATTGCCAATCCCATTAATTGGAGTACCTCCTTTGGTTCCATAAGTACCAGGAAAAAGGGAAGGAAGTTGAATAAACTTTGGAAAAACCAAGAAGTTACTGTTGACGGAGAGTCCAAAAGTGATGCCTGTCTTATAAGTGTATGCACCTTCATAGAAGTGTGTTGGTTGAAGAGATGTCTTCTTCTTCTTGGAAAGTACAGTCCACCATCGGGTGTAATGGGTATGAATAACGCACACACACACACACACACACACACACACACACACACACACACAAAACGGTTTCCAAGCGAATTATTCACCCCTCATTAAAGATGAGACATAAGAATGCGTTCTGGAGTCACGTTTTTCTATTATTTACACGAGTGAAGACTTCGTCGATTAAAGCCGGATGACATTGTAGACTAGCATTTGATCAAGCTTAAAACAATAACAGCAAAAAAGAGTCTCATGAACATTAATGACGTATTTGTACTTTTTGGGGGTATATTGATGGGTTGAACTTGAACAACGTGACTGGTATTAACATTTTTTTCGTTCAAGCAACAGCATGGAGCGTGATGGATATGAAACAATCGCCAGCCTTGATCTGAGCCTGTAAGCGTCTCCGCCCACGCCTCATGTACACCGTGCATCGAACATCAAAAAATGGACACTGAGATAGAGGGCATACGCAGGTAGCGAAACAGAAACAAATATTTTGTTTCCATGGAAATTTTGAATTGGCTATTCTGGGATGAAAGAAGTCAGTGAACTGAATAAATTTGAATTTAGAAAACACGAGATGTGTAAGAAAGACAGCCCAACTCGTGGCGAACATTAGTCAGTCGTGAGCAGACTCAACACTTTTCTCCAACAGTCCAAAAAAGTGTTTGCTTTAACATTCAAGACTCATGAGGCTTATGCACTTAAATTTGATTAGCAGGCACGCTTGTCTCATTATATTTCATTGCATTGCATTAAATGGTCCGAAGCAAGCAGGGAATGAATACAACTCTCAGGGAGAAATGTTTGAATACCATTAACACGCAGAGACAAACGCCTTGACGGTTAGCCGGCCAGATCTGATTTATAAGGTGACTAATGTTTTGCGTTGTTATTATCTCCGTTTTATAAAAGGAGAAGGTTTGACCCGATTCATAAAGAAGTTGCGTACTTCTAGTCTTTATTTATCTACTAAATATATCCAACAATTTGACGTCCTCATTACCGCTTGATTGCTTTAATGAGCTAGACGCAAATATGTGTACATAAATATCTAAAGTTACAGAGCAGAGGCACAATTGGATATGCCCATTGGCGCATGAAGAACGAACTTGACCCAATGACACCAGACAATATAGATTCCACATTGAAAAGAGTCAATGAGGTGGGAACAATTGGAAATCCTCATGACTATAATTCCAAAGCAGCAATTCTATGGGACTTTTTGTGAGTGTGCCAGTGATGACAGGTACAGGGATTAGATGATATCTCAGCTGTATTCTTGTGTCTCTTTTTTTTTTGCCAGGTGTACTAGATATTTTGTTTATTCAACATCAGTTGCTCCAATTTAAAACCAGACGCAGTCACCCTACATGTCTGAAATACAATCTTGAACAAATAAGGGCAATCGCTCCTCTGTCGCCTCACAACCGCAATAATGGTTGTGGTGACAGTTCTTCATGGGCCAACAAGTAACGTATTTGTGAAGAATTAGATGTCTTATCTTGCGGCAGTATCATAAGAAAAGAAAAATAATGAATTAGATACATTTCTGGCCATCCTATAGCAGGGATATTCTCACAATAATGCTCAACACCCAGAGGGTTTTTATTGGTGGCACGTTGATCATTATTTTCATTTGCATAACAATTGTATTTCGAGATGTAGAAATGTTGATCATGAAAATGCCATAAAGATCTAGTGATTTGTGTGTGCGTCTTTTTTAACTTACTGACGTGTTATTACAACCGTCATCATAGGCTGCGTGGTCCCTCATGCCACTAGCGTTTTCAATTTAATGAAGAAAATGAAGCCATGAAAACACATTTTGTTGGAAAGGATGGTTGGATCTTTCAAAACGTGAATATCTGTAAATGGGCCTATTAATCGTCCTCGTTTGTTTTCTGTATTCACACTGTACCACTTAAACAACCATTCTGTAAACTTTGTTGTTGTTGTTTTTTAGCATGGTGACAGTTGGTCATAGACCGTTGATACCATTTTGATAGCAAAGCTAGTGTTTCAAAACTGTGTATTTTTTTTTTTTTTTGCTTCATCAATTTTAACATCATACAGCTCAATCACAGTTTAATTCGGTTGAACCACCACGATGCTAAGTGAAAGAAATGAAACGTGATTGAAATGGTTGGGTGAAAAAAAAAATGATATGGTATTGCTACTGATACAGGGGCGGATACAGAAATTCCGTAAAGAGGGGGATCCTATACAATATTAAAGGGGGGGGGAGCACTCATCCCTCCCCCATTTTTTCTTTTGATATCTTTTGTTTTAACAAAAAATAAAGGGGACGCGCGCCTGGCGCACTCCCCCCCCCCCCCCCCCGATCCGCCACTGTATTATGTTTGGCTAAACAGTAGTCATAGTAAATAGATTTGATTAGTAAAGAAAGGTCTTTGGTCGCAGCAGAATGACCAAGCTTAAAATAATCACACCGCTGATCAAGCATTGTGTATGCAAAATATAGATGAAAGCAGAGAGGTAGAACTGAGCGTAAAGAGTCACAAGTTCAAACTCTGCAACTGTGATCATATTACTACGTCAGTTGTTTTCCACCGACAATACGCGGCCGGTTTGAATCTGTTAAAGGTTTTCGTTACTGCAGAAAAAAAAAATTATTTTCATAAATGGTAGAACTATGTTTAATTAGTAACAAAATTGACAGGAGGTAGCAGTGGAATATAATGACTCGAATGCACCTTGTGCTGAGTATAGGATGAGATGTTGTGGTTTTTTTTTTTCTTTTTTCAATCGACTCTCCACGTCATTATCAACTGATGGTTTTTGTAGATAAGCGACAATGCATGTCATTATTGAACATCGCTGACTAGAGAGCCAATCACTGAAGTCAAGGAATGTGTGTGGGAGAAAACCATTGCCCGAAAAATGCACCATGTTTTGTTCAGTTTTACGACAACAACAGAAACAACAAAAATGATAAAATTGCGACAGTTCTCATGTGTTTTTGTGCTGGAATTCACTTGTTAGACTATTAGAAAACTTCCGTGTAGTGAATACAATACCAAGGAGGTATACCTCGTCGTAAATATCAAAGTGAATTCATGCCAGGCACGCATGAAATCCATCATTACCCCCTTCTCCACCCCTAAGCGCCCCTCCTTCCCCCCCCCCCTCCTCCCACCGTGTTCTGTTTTCATCCTCTGGATAACAATCGATCAAAGAGCCATGCATTTTATGTCTGATTCTCTGCCATCTTCATGATCGATGTTTGTCGGAAAACAGTTTCCCCCAATCTTTGTCCAAAAGAAGCTTGAATTCACTATCGCATACCTTCAGTGAACGTCGTTAATGAGAGAGGGGGAGAGAGAGCAGGGTAATGATGTAAGTGAGCACATCTATGCGTTGGGGGGGGGGGGGGATAGAGGGGGATAAATAGAACGATACCTCTATTGTACATACATAATAATGAAACTGTAATAGAAGGATATTTATGCGATGATTTCAAAACGGGTCGTGTATAATCGATCCCCTCTGGCGGTTGCTTGGCATCTCTGTCAAAAGAGTGTCAACATTTTTTCCCCCGTCATTCCTCCACAATGCACCTCCACATTCTTTTCTGTCTACATAAGAGCTTAAATGAGGCCGCCTCGAGCTCTAATGAGTACTGATGGAGATCACGCACATTATACTTTATACCCTGGAACATTTCAGTCGCGAATTCAGCTGGTTGACGCCATTCTTAAAGGGATGGTATCGTATTGGTTGAGATGAGGATGCCGTTTTTATTTATTTTTTTTTTGCGAGATACTTAGAAACCCCTGCATGAAATGTTAAAGAGCATGCAATATTCTATGATAATGTCAAATTTTACTTGATGAAAATCGGTTTTGAAATGACCGAGATATCCAAAAACGAAGTGAAACAAAGCGATGCTAATAGGAGGTGGGTCCAACCTTTCATCAGGATGACTTCGTTTTGGATATCACAGCCATTCTAAAACCAATTTTTATTAGATAAACTTTGAATTCCCCTTAATGCTCTTTCATATTTCGTGGGAAGTTTTCTTATTATCTTAAAAAAGAAAAACGATCTTCAAAAAAGTCTCATCCTATCCGAAACTATACCATCCCTTTACTATATACCATCCCATTAAGACTGGATTTATCAGATATTAATCCTCCTTGCATCATTACCACCCCGTCCCCATTTGAAAGGATCAAACTGTGCGTGCTCTGGCTGCTAAGATCAATGAGGGCAACATTGTCATTCAGCCAAAGGCAAAAAGAAATGAGAGTATTCCAAACAGAGAAATACATCATTTTAGATCACGGTACAAATTAGACGAAAGAGCCATTTATCACATCGAGGTAAGCCGCTATTGGTTGACTGAAAGTTTTGTTCCCAACGAATCGAGAGGCAAGCATCATTGTAGTGGAAGAAAGGATAGATGATAATTAAATGTTAAGATAAGCGATTTTGGTTGATGATCAGTTATATATCGTTATTCGCAGAAGCTTTATGTTGTCGACGGTTGTGTAAGGAAAACAACGAGTCGTGTATAAATGGGTACCAGGCAACGCTAGGGTGATGATAATGGCAGGGCCCCCTGGTAGAGCAGCAGTGCTAACACTGAAGAGGTTATACCCTTGGTGTATAAGACTAAGTTATTATCATTCGTGAAAGTAGCATGAAAACATATTTTGTGGTGTCCATATTCAGCATTTCTAGCTTCTTTTGAGGGTATCTTTTCATTCTATAATGGGCACTATCTTGCTGCTGTGACACTGGAATTTTGCTGCTTCATAACTATCTTGACATCTGAACTGTAGTATCATGCTTTTACATGTCGTATAAGTGCGCCCTTCATGTGTCATTGTGAAGTCCCAACTTCATGTAAGCGCACAGTGATCTCAAAACTAAATTCAAAACTAACCTGTCATGAATTTCGATCTTTACCAAGCCTTGTACCAATTTGAATTATTTTGGATCTCAAGAGTTAAGAGGAGATTTTGTATTGATTACGATGTTTAAGTCCTCCTCGGCTTTTGAAACAATCTGAATCTCATGCATCAATCTTTGATGGTCTTCAATAGGATCCTACGTCTCCATCACCATGCAGTTTGTCTGTTTTAGTTGAATTGAATTTAGATACCACTACCACTATGTCAAGGATGCAAATATAGCGCAGAATACAAGCTTTCAGCATAAAATAACGGTGAAACAGTTGGTAAGATCTGCTCCGTATAATATGCTGAGGTTATGATAGGAGTTTCAGTAACACTAGTAAAGCAAGCACACACACAAAAATCGCACACACACACAAGCAATAAACAAACACATACACAGACAGACAGACAGACACACATACACACACAGAAAAGCACAAACAGACGCACATGCAGACAAATACATACACTGCACGAAGAGAGAAGAAGATGATAAAAACCTATGCCTTCTTCGTGTCGAAAATAGCTCAAAAGGGGTGGCCAGGCCAATGGAGATAAATCGGCCGAGATAACGTCTGGCAGGTATCGCGATAATGGCATCTAAATTTCAGTCGTAGTTTCTTGTGCTCGTATCTTCACATTTTTTTTTTTTGTGTCTCTCCTCTCTCACTCTTCGCACTTTGTCGAAAATACACGTACATCGAAAGAAAAGGTGTTGCCAGCAATCGTACCTGTACATGAAGGTGTGTTTGTAACTTGCAGTGAAT
Organism: Diadema antillarum; assembly: GCF_040938485.1. Taxonomy (NCBI): domain Eukaryota; kingdom Metazoa; phylum Echinodermata; class Echinoidea; order Diadematoida; family Diadematidae; genus Diadema; species Diadema antillarum. Next base: position 73,827 of record NW_027271431.1, read on the forward strand.
TACATCGACGTACCTGGGCGCCGATAATGCTCCGGGTTTGACAGTTCATCGAGATATCACACATGTATGTTCGATATAGACGCCCCGATTGAGACCGATATATCGCTGCTATATCAGCGTTATATCAGGGAGGGCGTAGCCAAAACGTGTCGTCTGCGTGAAATTCAGTGAGCGCCTTGGTTGATGTACTACCAAGAGTTTTACAGTCGATTGTACGAGATTTAGGCACAGCCTGTCTTCCCGACATTGGGTGATTTTCCTCTCTTCACTCACTATCTATCTTGTTCCCATTCTTTACAATTAATTTCGGAGAGCACACATTAAAGGGTGTGTACAGTTCTGGTCGAGGTGAGGATTTAGCATTTAACGTTTTGTGAGAAATTCAGAAACCACTCTATGGGATGTCAAAGAGCATGCAATTCTAAGGGGTATCAAAAGTTTATTTGATGAAAATCGGTTTTGAAATGGCTGAGATATCAAAAAACAAGGTGAAACAAAGAGATCCTAATAAAAGGTGTGGCCTGTCACCTTTATTACTATCACTTTTTTTGATATCTCAGCCATTTCAAAACCGATTTTCATCAAACGTTGAATCCTTCTTAAAATAACATGCTCTTTCATATTTCATAAGAGGTTTCTCATTATCTCAATTAGGAATGTTGAAAACATGAATCCCCACCTCAACCAGTACTGTAAAGTCCCTTTAATACAGGGTGCAGTATGATAATAGAGTACAGTATAGTTATATGGGTCATGACATGACGTCTGATTGCAGACTGTGCATTCCACTGTCTTTTAGATTAACTTGTCTGACACGTATCAATCATGACTTAATTGATCTTGGTTATCTTGAGCCCAGTCAAAGGATGAATGTAGTAACCAAAGCAATAGCCCGAAGGCGCCAACTCAAAACATACTCAAGTACGGGAAAATTAGGGAAGACGTTGGCAGTAAACCATAGGGTCAGTTAAATCAGGACCAGAGTCCTGAACAAGCTAAAAGCATTCTTTCAAAATCTTGCCCTTTCATGTGATTTAATTCCTACTTTTTTTTTTCACAAGTCCTGTACCAGGGTCCCTCTCCAACATTTAGATTTCTTTATTTTGGGTCTCCTTATGGTCACCTTTGTTCGTTGATGCACTCTTGACGGATGTATTTATTTATTTATTCATGTTCTTTGTGTTTGTAAGCATGCGCGAATTTTGTTTCATCTGGCCGTCCTTTTTCCGGAACCTCAGGTGGATCCGTACTCACATAAGCGCCCACGGTAGCCCAGCCTTTTTAACTCTTTCTCCTTTTTGTGTGTGTGTGTTTGTTTGTTGCGTGTGTGTGTATGTATGTGTGTGTATATGTGAAGTATATATGTGTTATGTTATTTAGTTGAACATGTTAACAGATATCCGTACATGGCGGTAATGTTTTCTTCTTCCTTTTATTATCTTGGCAGGTTGCACAAAGGTGTACACGAAGAGTTCACACCTCAAAGCTCACCAGAGAATACATACGGGCGAGAAACCATACAGGTAAACACAAGAAAATGTTTTGTAAACAAAAGTGAATATTTCTTGTGAATAGATCGAGACGTCGAAAAGGCGGCGATAAACATGTAGTATGCCGTCTCTGAGTAGCAAGGTCACACGGATTTACTTACCGGTAGATATATATATGTATATTTTTTTACACTGATTTGTGCTCGGATGAACAAATTAATTATTTATGATGAATGAATGAAAAGGAGATGAATGGGTGGAATGCTGAAAGTATATGTGAACACAACAGAGCAGATTTGTAAATTGATAAGTGACGGTATGATCAGATGATTAAATGAATACCGGTACTTAAAGGGAGATAACTCGAACTTGTTCAGCTCCTAACCACCTCACACAGACGACGATAACTTTAAATATTTTCTCCAGCTCGACTGTGACATAGGCTTCCTAATGTATACCTTATATCAAATTCTAACAATTAGCTGGTCCACATTGGTCCACCTTCCTTTAATACGACGTCAGCAAATCATCCATACACCACCCGTCTCCTCTGGCGTAAGCTCTCGGTATACACGCTTTTGTTGTGTTCCCGTCCATACGTATTGCGCGGTAAACGCGTCTGACAGACTGGGGATATGAGAAGAAGACAATGATATTCTAGGTTCAGTCGAGTTCTGCACAATTATAATACATTTAGCTTTCTGTGAAAGAAGGACAAACAATATCTCTTGGCATACTTTTCTATTTATAGACCAAGTATGCCAGCACATAATGGGATAAATGTCTCCCTTCCTCTCTGCCTCCCCCCCCCTCTCTCTCTCTCTCTCTCTCCATCTCTCTATCTCTCTCCCAATATTGTTGTCTGCCTATCTCTATCTATCTATCTATCTATCTATCTATCTACCTACCTATCTACCTATCTGAGTATATATATATATATATATATATATATATATATATATATCTGTCTACCTATCTAATCTGTGTATCTGAATATATAATATATATGCCATATCTATCTATTGATCTATCTTTCTACCTGTCTGTCTATGTATGTATGTATCTATCTATTTATCTCTTGGAGAGAGAACAGAAAGCGATGTGGAAACACTGAGCGCATGTTGCTTGTTGGATGTGTGTCCATTCTCCTCTCCTCCCCCATCGCAACACCCATCTTCCTATTCAATCCATCTCCCTCCACCTATATTTTCATCTCTCTTTTTCCTTACCTGCGTGTGTGTGTGTGTGTGTGTGTGTGTGTGTGTGTGTGTGTGTGTTTCTATGTATATGTGCGTGTGTGTGAGGGAGAGAGAAAGACGCCGGTATGTTGTCTGAAGGTTTCCCTTTATACGTGACCTCATTTTAGGTCGTCTTTGCAACACGTCTTTTTGTCCGTTCCGTCTGATGTTGAGCGGTCCAAAAGCACGAAAACAAAGCCGCGGACAACATTCAGACACGTTTTTATGTTTGCCTGCACGCACGAAATGAAACATTGTTAAAGTTTAAAAAGGCCACCTCAATGCCGGTCAGATTACGAAAGGATGTGTGATAATAAACAGCTGGATATTATAATCGATGAAGTAGACCGAGATAATTAATCCATGAAATAATCCGATATTTTTGAAGCGTCTCGCTGTGTCTTTCATTGGTATTTTTAGACATAATCCCTCCACGATCATTGCGCATATAACAAGCTTAAAGCTCATGATAAAACACTATCCGGGATATTTACCTACCAAAACATGATGACTTCACGAAATATTAGCTACTCTTTGACGTTGTTCCTTAGAGAAACATTAAAAAGAATTAAGGGTGCCATAATTACTAAGATAATATGACCGATTCTAGCAGTCATTCACAGTAATGGAAACGCAGAGAGATTCGAATAACCATTTCATAAAACAAATATGGCACGATGTTTTAGCCATTTACCTGCTTTTCATGTGCAGCAAATCGGACCATAAATCAAGTTCAAAACGTGCATGAAACATGTCAAACAAAGGTCAAATTTATGTTTGGATATAAATAAACTCTTCGTCCGCCTAATGACTTTCTCCTCCCAAATCCGTTAAGACAAATACCACGTGTCCGATGCACCATCTTGTATTGAGGAAATGTGTTGAAAAAGATGCTAGAAATCTACGACATCACGAGCTGACAGAAACAACCTTTAAAGCGGTTCCAACATCCGAGTCTTTTTACTTGGTAGTTTTCCCTCAAAAATACTTCGATGGAGTTTTGACTGGAAGCGGTGCGTCTCGATTAAGTATTCGTTAGAACAGTCTCCGTTAATCTTCAATAAGACGATGTTCATTTAGCACCTCACCATATCCTTGTAGGTCATCACCTGGAAGTGACGTCACCCATTCGTATTGACTATCAAAATCAACAATAAGAATGAGTTATGATTGAACCTGGAATATAGATTTTAAGAAGTAGTTCATCTACCGGAGAAAGCGTAATGTTAGAGATTTTTCATTCCAGGAGAATGATAATAAGTAATGTCTTATCATTCTAATGAGATGTCTACAAGTGACGCCGCAAGACTCTCATTTTAAAAGTCCACAAATCAAGAATAGAAGCTAGATACTTCCAGTCATACCGTCGTGTTGTTATTATCAGTTGTAGTAATAGTAATGCCCAGTGACCGATGAAGAACGATTGCTATTCATATTTTTCTTCGTTGTGTTATCATATCACTACATTATTGCACTTAACCCGAAAATAATTGCCTGCTTATACCGCTATCCGTGTCTATACTTATTACCAAGGATTGACAAAACCACAAAGTGCGAGCTCGGTGCCTGGGAATAGGTGAAAAAAAATGGTGTATTATTTGCATGGTACAATTTCCACGCTTCGACAGTTTACGCACAATTCTCATGATAGGCCGGTTATCGCTCATTCTCATAAACGGACGCGTAGTGTTCGATCACTGTCATTGTCGTAGTTAGTTCACATTATCGATGATTGTTCTACCTTTATTAGAGAAAAAGATTTAAAAATAGTGACAATAAACAGCAGATGGAGAGGGTTCACACACAACGTCTATTTCATTGTAAACACTCCGCATCGTGTGAAGACAATATTCAGTCCCTTCCAAACACAGCCAGCACACTCTTTAACAGTTTAAGGTCATTTTTGTGTATTCTGAAACCAATATTATAGTAGTCTGCATAAGGAGTAGAATAGCACTTTATTCCGAACAGTAGTTGATTGGTGAAACTTAAGAGAAACAATTCATCTTTGTTTCAATAACTCATCTGTAATACTTGCCAAAACAGCCCTGATTTTTTTTTTAAACAAAAGAATCAATCGTACGTGAGAGCAAACTAAGCATGTTTTTGTCTATCTTAATAGCCTTGTACAAGTGACATGGTTGAAATATTATCAAGATTATTGTCATGGCTTCCATGTTTTGGCATCATTGAAATACAATATATGTGCGGATGATCTAGCGCCTTATCCTTTGATTGTATAATATACTCACGTTTACATCCCCTACCTTTTGGTTGCTTTAATTCTTTTCATTTCACTTGGAATAAAGTGGCACTAAGATCACATGATTTGATTCGTCTTAACGTGTTCCAAAGCTGACGTTCAAGAGGCAATCTTCGTCTATTTACAAAGTTTGCAGATTTACTGTATTATATAAACACTGCCGTGTCACGATGGAATTTTCCTCTTCTCCCACGCATTGGCATTTAAAGCTGAGTGTATAATTATGTGTCTGTGTGTTTGTTCGTGTATGTGTGTGTGTGTACGTTTGTGTGATTATGAGTGTGTGACAATATTAGTGATAGTTGAAAATAAAGTGACAATCTATCGAGTGATAATAACTGAAGTGATAAAAGTAACTATAGTTAAGGGAACATAACGGGTAAAAAAAAAAACCCCGAGTGTGTGTAAGTATGTAGCTATACACACAGGAAGCAAGTTATTCATTGTAAGAATCTTATGCATACATGATGAAAGGAGATCGTATTGTAGCTCTTTCTTTGCAGGAATCTGTACAACTTATTTCGGTACAGATAAGAATTAATGTGATCAAACAGCATTAATGGAATACTAGCTGCTACGTTTCTTTCTCTTTCGTCTGTAGTATTTGATTTTTGATAAAATCAAAAGGAGTAAAAGATAGCGATTGAGCAAGACCGTGGTTACCTGAGAAGATGCTGGTCACGGTCCTTTGTACATGATATCACTATGCATTTCTCTCAAAACAAATTTGCTCATTAATTAAGAAAAAAAAAACCTACAGCGCAAACTATGAAATATTTGACATTGTAAGGATAAAGATTTTTGATTGATATTGGGAATGCGGTGCAGTCATTTGAATTGAATGCAGTAAAAGCAATCAGTATCTTAACCGGTCAATTGATTGATCCCACGCTATGCTGCATTGTAACCATCATATGCAATTATGATATAGGCTTTAGTGTCTAAATCATTGTACAGTGTCTACATATAAGTGTCAGCAAAGTAATAAACTATTAGCTATCAATAATATTTTTTTTGGTGGTTTATTATAACGTGATGTCAAATAAGATGACATTAGATATTTTTCATATAAAGCTCCCAGATTATTTTCGTAAAGATAGTTCTGACGAAATTGTGCCATTTCAAGTTTTCACCTTTTAGTTTGATAGAACACCTGGCGCATGAAATTCTGAATTAATGTCCGTAAGCGCATCCATTCATTCAACTATGTATCTATTCGATTCGGTACATATTGTAGTAGAGTGAAAGCTGTATGGATAGTATTCCCAATTTTTCTCTCTTTTCTCTGTCTCTTTGCATTCCTTTGCAGGTGTACATGGAACGCTTGTCAGTGGCGGTTCGCGCGGTCTGACGAGCTAACGAGACACTACCGCAAACACACGGGGGCCAAGCCGTTCAAATGCAAGGTGTGCGAGCGCTGCTTCTCCCGGTCTGACCATCTCTCGTTGCACATGAAGCGCCACCAAGACAAACTGAACCACCACCGACAGTAACTTTGGCGCCAAAGTCTGGGCCAGGGGCGAAGGCCATAGCTGGCCAGCAATGAACTACAAAGAACCGGACAGAAATCCACGTAGCGGGGCTCGTATTGATCAGAAAGACTCGCGATAGGTTGGTGTGTCGACGAATAGTTCGCTGGAACACTATTGTCAGCTCAAGCGCTAGCTGAGGAACTTACAACGCTCGGAGTAGACAACTCGGACAAGACTCTCTCGTGATTCTAGTTTTCTCATTGTGATGTTTTATTGCTATACATATTTTCTTTACCTTTTATGTTATTCCAATGACGAGGTGCTACGCTTTGTTTCTGCACTTCAGCAATAGGACGCCCTCCAGCCGGCAAGGGGAACTCCGTCGCAGATACAAACGTTCGCCGATCTATGAGCGTATTTCTTGTGCCACTCAACTCAAGCAGGCAACGATGACACCGAGCGTGCATCCCTCCCTCTCTTTGGCCAGGGAGGTGTGAGTTACCTCCCTGTTTTGACCTTATTAGACATGGGAGTTGAGACTCTGATCCAGGCACAACTAGCTTGCCCGGGGAAAGAGGAGGGGGCAGAGACACTTATCTTCCCCGCTTGATTCCGGAACGGACCCTGGAGGAAATTGCCGCCGGCGTTTCGCCGAGTGCTCGAGAGCCCCGGGCTGTGTTTCGCGGGCAGGTGTGAGGCGTAGGCTCGCGTTCTTACAACGTAGAATATAATTATTCTTTTTCCACTGTCTCCTCAAAGGTCCTACCATGGACTGTCAGCCAGTCCCGACGTCATTTCGGGAATATTATGATCATACTTATGGCTCATTAATCAGACATTCACGAAATTGCCTTAAACATAATACCCTCTTGCAATCAATATTAGCGATAATGTATATAGGTTTGCCCTATGCAGTGGCAGCTGCACTGTGTAATGGTAGCTGCAGTGAAGGTCTATAGATCCGGATACAAAATTAAGATGAAAATGGACATTACTCACTTTGTATAAGGTTCAGACAACTTTGCCTTTTTTATGTCATAATTATAACAAGTCACTGTGCATTAGAACATCAGAACAAAAATCTTCGGTTCTCGGGTGCTCTCATACAAATCAAATGTTGGTATTTTTTTGTTGTTGCATTGAAGATGTCTTTCAAGTTTTGCCTAATATCTAGTATTTATGTATTGCCTCTTTCTCAATCATCGTCAATGACATGAAATTATCACACTCGACAATGTTATACTAATCTCGTGTCTTCCACTATAATGTATTTTGCGTATTTGCTGCATTTCCATGAAAACAAAGACGTGCTATTCGTTGAATGATATAACCGGTGCCTTTGATACATGATTATAATTTCGATGTCTTCACACATAATGCGACAACAGCAACAACAACAACAAGAACAACAAGAACAAGAACAACAACAACAAGAACAAGAACAACAAGAACAACAACATTCTGTCTTTATTCCAATTTTAGTTATTCTAGACAGCTGTATGTATGTGGTTGACGAGTGTCCCGTTTGTAGAAATCAGCCCAAACTCTGTGCTTCCGAATCCTTCACACCCCAATACCCCTCTCGCAGGAGCACGTCATAAAATCGTAATTGAGCAGCTGATATCAAGTAGAAAGAAATTGTGCATCACTGTGCATGATATGAAAAAAGTATCCTCTAAAGACATGCAATAGATCAACATATCCACTTGACAAATTGACCAGTAGGAGAAAGAAATCGTACCCAATGCGCCATTTTTGAAGAACAAAGTCAATTATCTCTTATACGTTTTGGTCTTGGTGTATTTGCTGACGTCATAATGACCAGAATAATAATGAGATTATAATAATCATGATAATTATAACAACGATAATGATTAGGACAGTGATTATAACAATAAAGATCATGGCAATTAACAGCGATGAGAAGGCTCGACGATAATGATGATAATGTGAATGATTAAACACTTTACGGGCACAGTTGCTAAAAAACGTTCAATCGCAATGACAAAAAGAACCTGCCACTGAAAAAAAAGGAGAGAAAACTTACTGGTAAATTGTCGTTTGGCACACGACGTAACCCCACACACGATCCATCGCAAACACATCGGGGAAGTTAACCTATGGAATTTGTTCAGATATAGATCGTCGTCTCTGTTTGTGTTAACGTTGTTTTATTTTAGCGTTGTTAAAAGACAGACAGAGCTTGGAAATTGATTAACTTAGGAAGAGTCAATAGCAGACTACACCGAGAGAGTTTCAGAGGTGCTATAATCGAAGGTCAAATGCACACGAGAAAAGTTCATTTTGAATAACAAATGAGCGGGACGTAAAGGAAGAAGAAAAGTAATGTGTATGTGTGTGTGTATGTGTGTGTATGTGTGTGTGTATGTGCGTTTGTGTGTGTGAGAGAGAGAGGGAGAGAGAGAGAGCGGTGACCATAGTCGTGTTTACCATAGTAATATCGGTCACTATGGTGACCCCGCCTCCGCAGTTGATCCTGAAAATGATAGTGCTTGCATTTCGTGACCTTTTGCTGATTTTTCAGACTCTAAAGTGATTCAGACCTGGAATGGGATTCATTGATGTGGTATTACAGAGCCAACATTTTCTCGGGAGTTCTATTGAGATTCAGTATCATGTATGCAGCTTCTTACAACTTCTAAGACACTGTACGATGTCCCATGTAATTCCTAGTGTGGGACCAAGGAGTTTTGGTGGGACTACGTTGCCTTTGATTTCAAGTCGAAGTAAAATGTTGCTGTTGTGCACGCATGACTGTGACCAGCACTACTTGAAAAGCGAAAACTTACCTTCCGACACGGTCATTCTTTTTAATAGACTACGATTGATTCAATAGATCTATATTGTTAACCCTAAAGCGATGGATGACGTTTGCACATTTTAAGTGCAATTAAAAAGATGACATCGCATCATCCCGTATACATATCGACGGCCTACATGGGCCATCAAATGAAAAATCAATGTTGAGAAAGCATTATTGAGGACGATGTAGTGAAGGAAGAGAGTTTAATGGATTTATCTAGCAAACTAATTTGTTTACTGTACTTGACAATGATATAGAAACTATTTCTGCTTCAGGCTGGTTTTGTGTTGTGATTTTAGTGTTTGATTGTTTGATTGTTTGAATAATGACAAATATGTCTTCATGACTTGGCAATAAAGTGTGTATACTTGACAAAGTGTCCCAGGGTCAGAAACTGGTAACGGGCATTGCGAAATTGTGAAAAAAATCCTCTCGAGTAGTTCTGACTTTGTACAATATTGTCAGCAGAGGCGAAGTGTTGTTTTTTCCCCTGCTTCGTGCTGCCGTGTCGGCGATAACATTTGGATTTCATCGTTGAACTGAGATATGAATGCAGATCCTCATGTAATCTTTGTAAATTCCTTATACGTGTTAATCAGGCTACCCCTGTATAAGAAACACAAGACTCCTTGTACACACATGCGTGTAGGTATGTGTGTTGTTTGAACGATAATCATTATCACCTGCCTATATCACTAAGTCTTGAGTAAAGCGTCCTATTGTTAATCGCCTCAGAATAAGACCAACCACAAGGAACATTGGACACCATTGGTCGTGTTATAAATATGTATGATTATTTTCCTAATCGATGCGCTATTATATGTTGCTACCAACGACTAGAGAATGTATACATCTGACAAGAGTTGCCAATTTGGTGACGCGAAGGAAGTGAGCACGTGACCCAGCCAAGGATATTTTTTGTTTGTGTGTTTATTTTTCCTCACCATTTGCATATAGGCCAAGAAAGACTGCAGTGCAATGATCAATTTGTTTCAGCTTTGCCTGCTTCGTACCGTGGGGGGGGGGGGGGGGGAGGGGGAGGGGGAGGGTGGGGGGCTCTTGATGTACATCTCCCTGCTCATAGCTTTTAATATGGTAGCTCCGAAGCGTAACCATTTGGACATGTTTAAAGTTCCTTCTCCTATAAACTTACCCCATCCCTGTTGTCTGTTCTTTGCATAATTAGAAAACAAAAACAACAACTATGGGATGATGCCTATAATTGACAAGCATGACGCCAATTAACAATTATTCCAGGATAATGCAAATGATCCGAAGTATCACCAAAAGTTTCATTCTATCTTCTTGTAGACTTTGATATTACGACCTTGTAGAATGTACGTCCAAAACGATTTGCATCAAAATACCACATCATCAGAATATCAGCAAGTACTTCTAAGATTGTATGATTCATATGAATACTGTGATGGTGTTTCGGATCTTGTCTTCAAACACTGAGCCTATGCTGTGAAGTTAATTATTTTCATCAAAATAATACCGATGTCAAGGTGATGGTCTAATTATCAAAAGGAGGTTCAGTCTCGTGATGTCTTCCGTATTTCAAATAATTCTTCTTCCTATCTTGCTCTTACAATGGGACCCAGTCAGAGGACGACGTCCATTTTGATCTAGCCATTTCATCATGGTGAGGACGAGTTATTTTCACGTTATCAATCTCATTGCCTTACATTACGTGTAAATATTTTCCCAATAGATAAACTCACCGGTGAGTATGTTTCATGATACAAATGGTCTCACGGCTGTTTGCTGTTTGTCTGTCGTTTGGTTCTCTGTTGGAAAATAATAAAAGTGGATAAAAATGAAAAGTCAAAAATCCTGTGAGTTTTTTGTGTAACTTTTTGTGAGACGTCTCTGAGTTACCGACCTGGATACTTTCGCTATAAGTATGTACGAAGGATTCCTCAGCACTTTGGTGATGCTTTTAATTCAATTCAAATGAAATCAATTAAAATCACGAAGTAGCTCCTTCTTGCCGTTTGGTGACAACTTCTGAATAGTTGGTTGACCGGAGGAAATGATGTGTTTAAAAGTTTAGGCCTCTGAAAATGTCATATTTTCATGTAAAAGTGACATTGGCCACAAACATCATGCAAATAAGACGGCGTAATATAGAGCTGTCACAGTATCTTATTGACGTGCGCACAAATTTTTGCTAAATTAGTGTGTGTGTGTGTGTGTGTGTGTGTGTGTGGGTGTGTGTGTGTAATTTGAATTACAATAAAATGTCCGAACGACATACATCCCAATTGAGTATAGGAAGAATTGAGCAATATTTTATACCTTAAAGTGTGATGGTTGTTATTGCTAAATTCTTGAAATATGATTTGTGTAAACGAATTGTGAGATGACAAAAAGGTCTAATTTGCTAAATTACACAGTAAAATATCACATTTAGTTATGTAAATTTCATGTCTTTTTTAATGAAATTTGTTCTGTTCGGTATGTGTGATTGTGATATAAACACATATTACAATGATAGTTTGTCGTATGTCATTAATATACACACACATAATGAAAATGTATAAACATATCTCGTATATGTATGTATATATATATATATATATATATATATATATATATATATATATATATACACACACAGAAAGAGAGCGTATAGTAAATTTGAACCTGACTTGGAATGGAATTAATATTGCGATGTATAGATCTCTCAGTTTTGAATTAACCTACAGAAAAAGAGAGTCTCCACACTGGGCTATGTAATATACAAGACGAAGGAAACTGTTGACACGTTATGTATAAACATAATCAACTCACGGATCCCCAACGCCATCCCACTCTAGTCTTTCATCGTGAGCAGTAGTCATTCATTGGTTGATTGATATATCGGATAATGGAAGACCATGATTGATCTTCCGACAATGTACCTCCGTATGTATATTATGAACAAACTCTTTTTTTTTTCTATCCCGATCTGATCACCAGATTGATGGATGATTTCATAGAGCTACTGACGAAATATTTGATTGCTGAGTAGGCACACACATGCATCAAAGTGACATAATTCACTACGTTTGTCATAAAACAGTGCAGTCCAACGAACGTGAAAGCGTTAAAACGCTTTATCTTTAAAAGACTACGGGTGATGTTCGCTATTCCGATGGTTCGTTAATCCGAAAAGGAAGTGAGGTTCGCTATTCCAAATATGCACAGAAAGTGTGCCATAGCGAGCCTTCGGAAACACGAACATTAATTTCGTTTTCGGATGACAAACTTTGGGATTAACGAACTTTATTTCATTTTCGGGTTAACGAGCCTTCGGAATAACGAACGCTTTTTGCTGTAGGTTTACATAAATCTTATACCCTGTGTAGTATGGTCTTTTCCAGAGATATACAAGACCATTAATACGTCTGCTCTCCCAAATTATGGGTACAAGTTGCATTCACATTTGATGCAGGAGTTGTTTTCGGATTTTTGGTTCCGAGAAGGTACTGGAACATGAAATTTTTGTAGAGTGAACAACAAAGGGCGCAATTTTCCTACGAAATAAGCAATTGTTTAAAAAATGCCCAAAACAAACAAACAAACAAACAAAACACTCTAGAAGGGATCCAAGAATATTTCTGCACTGTAGAAGTCAAATTTGTGTATGTACATATACAGATATACCGACAAAGTCTTTTTCCATCTAGGTGTTTCCGGCAAAGTTCAGTACACAGATTTATCAAGTATGTGAAATTCATGGGTATTTCTCCCTCCTCGCCTCCTCCCCACATAGGTAACAAGCCATTTAATTTCAAAAGACGTTTTGATAACTTGAATACAACTTGAATTTATTGGTGGACGAGCATTCTCATTGCTGTCTGAACAAACCTCTGTTCTAAAGGATGCACAAAATTTAATTTCATTTCAATCGATTTTCATTTTTCTCAATAAGCTTTGACGCACAATAAACAAATACAGATATATACAACAAAACTTGACTATAGATGTTAGTAAATTAGCTAGTAAACTAACTAGATCTCTAGCTGACAATCAAATCAAAATGGTGGAAACATGATGATATAATTATATTCGTTGGTAGTTTGTTGTTGTTCTGTGGTGTAAATTTGCGTCTTTGTGTTTGTGTGTGTGTGTGTATGTGTGTGCGTGTGTATGTGTTACTTGCACGCGTGTTCTCGTAAGCGCATTATGTTTGCTCGCTTACGGATGTGCACGTGACTGTGTGCGCGCGTGAGCGCACACACGTACGTGCTTGAGTACGTTTACGTGTGCGTGTTCTTGCTTGCGATGTTGAAAATGTTTGAACAAGAGCATGCTATCTTTTGCCAGTTAGCAGCATGTGCAAGCATGCAGAGTGCTAGACTGATCTTTATCATCAATTTTTGCCTTGCATTTCTGCACATCTTCACTCGACTTGGCGGGATGAATATCAAGTAGACGCAGTTTATTGTAGAGAATGACATTCGTGTCAATAGCCATGTCATTAAAGGTTAAGAATATTGCCGTCAGCGCCTTTTAGAATGACTTCAAAGGTACGATCGAGACCAAACCAACAAAGGTCGAGTGTTTAACTTGCTTGGGTCATACACACACACACACACAAACACACACAAACACACACACGCACACACACACACACACAAACAAATAACAGCACCTCAATACAAGAGAGGGAGACAGATAGACAGACAGACACTCTGACAAACACGGAGAATTTGCTAATAACATGTTTTCTAAACATTCACAGCAACTATGATATAATGTACTAAGTATATGTAATTATATGTATAAGATATATAAATATATATATATATTTAAATATATATGTGTAAGATAAATATAATACACACACACATTTATATATATATATATATGTATCACATATTCAAATAGGATGAAGTATTCATGTTGTTCTCAAGGTCAAATATCCCTTTAAGATCTCAACTTCCCATTAAATCGTGCGTCGTGTTTGGCTAGTGTCGCGTTTTCAACCCACGCATCATTCCACTCTTTTTTTCCCTCTTATTGAAGTCTGTATCTACACAAACACATGAACCCAAGGAAAAAAGAGGAGAGGACAACGAAGAGAATGGGAGAGAGAGAGAGAGAAAGAGAGGGAGAGAGAGAGAGAGAGAGAGAGAGAGAAAGAAAGGAACATATATTGGGTCTTCTGTTCTTTTTGATATTGGTTGTTTTGTTTTGTTTTGTGGGTCTTTTTTTAGAAGGCGCAAAAGTTCTCTTTTGCCCTGATCTGAAACTCAAATATCCCGTGGCCACATCGTACTATATTCTTTTTCCTTCTCGGTCAAAACATTCATGGACTATACCTTTTAAGAACGCTGGCTACCTTGAAAGCTGTGCAAAAGTGAGAAGTATTTATATCTATTAAATCTGCATCTGACATTTACATCATAGAGAACAGCTTGAGGCTATAATGTTTGATTAAACGCACATGCCATAATCTGTATAGTTATGAACACACAGATGATTGTAATACATATACATACAAACTCACATGCACACAGACACACAGACACGGAAACACACACACACACACACACACACACACATATATATATATATATATATATATATATATATATATATATAGGCCTACATATATACCAGGTATATGATACGTGTTGAAATAGATAGTTCTACAGACAGACACACACACACATACACGCACACACACACACACATACATATGTATATATACACGTGTTGGAATAGATGTAATGTTGAAGGCAGATGTGATTGCAGAAAAGAACTAAGATTGACTGCACAGACACCTAAAAGTTGGAGACAAGCAAGGTCTAATCAGTATCTAAATTTTCTGTGGTATCATGCATTTTTTTTTTAATTGCTATACATGAACTTGAATCTTTTTAGCAATCCCAGTATGCATACATTGTATATCGTCTATGCCTTTTCTTCCCTCTGGAGATGAGATTCGATAGATGAAAAATTTGTATGTTTCTTATCCAGTGTTTTCCCATCCACTCGACTTCTTACTATCAGTCACAACATTTATGACTGATTGAAAAATTACCCTACATCGGCGTGAATAAGCACGGAGTAACCATGCCAGAAGAAATCATTTGTGGACATACATAATCCTATACATATGCCCATGATTTATTTTGTTATTGCTTCTACTGCAACACTGATCAATTCAGTCCTTATGTATAAATGTATTTTTTTTTCTCAATTTGTTTGTGAGCATGTAACTGTAATTGTTGACTGGGTCTTTTATTTTGTAAGATGTATTTACATGTTATTCTGTATTGTCTTGTGTCTCCTATTTAATCCAGGAGGCGACCAAGGCCTTTCATGTCACATTGTTTATTTATATAATAAGGAATGTTGAACAACAAAGTCGAGGGTGGGCAATTCGTCAATCAGTTGCAATAAAAACTACTCGACGCAAGACTTTTATGAATTTGAATCACAAAGTTTGTTGACTCCCGGAGGGTAACATGAATGAGTCAAAGAAATCAGGCTTAATGAAATCATTGCGAGTAGAATTGAAAGCTGTAATGATGGGTCTGGAGGTGTGCCCAGTACAAGGCCTCTTAATGTCAAGTACAGTTGATGTAAATCGCATTCTCATTTCTCAAACAAGTAAAATACTTCCCAAGCGGGGGCTCTGTAACGTTATATATTACAATCATGTACCTGAATTGATGCTTAAAAAGAATAAGTACTTTCAATAACGCCGATATGGAAATTAATATAAGTCCATAATATCCAACACATCAGCATAATATTTATTGTTAACTCAGCCAGTGGATTCAAACACGATTTTGCAGGCCCGTAGCCAGGGGGGGGTGCGTCGGGTGCGTACGCACCCCCCAAAATTCTGAAAGGTCCACTTTTTCATAATAACGGTTTTTAGCAATTCTCAAGATAACAATCCAAATAAATATAAAGACACATTATATGCTACGTAAATGTGGAAGAGTACGTTTAACAATGTTAAAAATAATTGTACGAAACCCTTTTGTTGTATGAACCATCGGATCGTCCCCATGCACACAAACACAAATGTTATGTATCAATTTGTGCGAGCTATTATTATATTGGCACTGCATGCCATGGCCCTTGGCGCGTGTGACCGGTGTTTTTTTTTTTCCACTGGCCGCCCGAGTACGTGCGATTCGTGGATGACATTGAGGTTGACACTTGCATTTTTTCACAGGAACAGAGGTAAGTGGATGAAAATCTAATAGCCTCAATTTTACATAGATGATAAAAATTAAAGAAATTCCCTCGAAATTACTATAAGAAAACCTGAGACATTTTATATCTACGTCTCACAAAGATATAGTACATGTATATGTAAGTACATGTTGGCATGATAATGCCTGGGGATAGATTATTATGTCAACTATTTTCCATTATGAATGCATGCTTCAATCAAATTGTGAAAAGGTGGTCATGAATTAGCATTTCTTACGAACGATCAGGAGAGACAAAACAAAATGAAAGGCCTGTCTTAAAAACAAGACGTATTATAGTACAAACGATTTCTTGAGCCTGCACCGTTTCAGGCTCTGTTCTGGATACGGCGGTAGAAACTCATTCTTTTTTGTTGTTTATTTTATCATTATTTACTAATCTCTTTTCTAACTTACAGGTAGCGGATTTCTTTGCAGGCCAAATTCGGAAATGTACTGTTGATTATTACTTATACATTTTCTCATGTTGTGATAGTTCTATTTGTTCTCATTTTAAAGTGAGCCAAAACCTAGGAACATTCTCACTTATAATTTCCAAAGAGTATTATGCAGGCACGCAAACTCATTTTAGTTGTATTTCATTTAAATGTAATGGGTAAGAGGGTATGAGAGAGAATGGAAAGTGCTGAGCTATGAAGTAAAATGTTAAAGTAAAAAGTTTGTCAGATAGTATTACAAAAGAAACTCATTCTTTTTTGTTTGTTTATTTTATCATTATTTACTTATCTCTCTTCTAACTTAAAGGTAGTGGATCTCTTTGCAGCCCAAATTCGAAAATGCCTAGAGACAGCTAGTAACCAAATATGCTACTATAATTTAATAAATAAGAAATAACCATTCCAGTATGTATCTTAGTGTGCACAGTAAGACAGATCAAATCAAATAGGAAAACATCTGAGCACTAAGCCTGAGGTCTGAATTTGCACTCAACTTCTTGCAATGGCTAACGGATGCTTAATTTTTGAATTTCACTGACCTCCAAATTTCACAAAGAAAACCTTCTTAGCATGATGGTTAATATGACATTTGACTGATATTGGAGATGTTTGCGAATCGGATCTACTACCTTTAATATTATTAAATCTAAAATGATTATTTGAAAGTTCGGAAATGCTGGAAATATCCTACCACAAGGAGGCAAAATATAAATGGTTCACATTTACAATTCATTTTGTTTTAAATATTTTCTTATTTATTTTCGTTTTTGAAAAACTCGCATACCAACGGCTGATATACTGTATAGTAAAGTGAATGTTTCATCTTCCAAACAGCATCCAATGGGATGGAAAACTCCAACTGAAAGGTGGACACTGTGACCATACTCGCTAAAGAAAACGCGTAATAGGGGTCGTTTTTTCTCACGGATTAGATGGAAAGTGTGATGTACGAGCGTATATAATCAAAGGGTATCAAAAAGGCCGAAATTTGGGAAAATGGTATATTGTTCAATCATGATGAAGTACTTCTTTAGGATGCAGGAAACATTTTAGGAATACTTGTTTTTAAGGCCCGAAAAAATCATATGATCATTACTCGTTTAGGGGACATTTTGAAAGTCCATGTATGAGCATGGTGTCCATCTTTTAATTGTCGCTACCCCTCCCGGGACAGTATCAAAGGACCGTTTTGTTAATTAACGCAATCCCCCCTTCCTTTAAAAATCCTGGCTTCAGGCCTGCTAACGCGGGTATACAATAGAAAAAATAAAAGTTAAAACAACACCAGGAAAATCACTATTCTCAATTATGCGGCGCGCTACGCGCGCAGAGTCTCGAACACAATTAAACTTTGCAACTTCCTGGCAAAATGAGTTTTTACTATTTCCTATTAGATGAAATACCGTAACGCGATCGCATGCAACAGACAAAAATACAAATTTCCTCGAGACTTTAAAACGTCATTGCAACGGTCAAAATTCACAATTTGCGGCGCGCTTCGCGCGCAAATTCTTATACAACTTTTGTAGTTCGGTCGTCCAAAGAATATATATATATATATATATATATATATATATATATATATAATTGTGTTTGTGTGTGTGTGTGTGTGTGTGTGTGTGTGTCATCATTGATATTGGTACCGAAGGTCCGTTTTTTTAGTGACCGCACCCCCCCTTGAAAAATCCTGGCTACGGGCCTGTTTTGACACTGACAGACATACTGATACGGGGGCTTCTCAAGGCAAGTTAACACACGTTGCTGTCTGGAAGAAACTTGAATGCAGTAATCACTGATAATGACAAGCACCCGACAGAGCCTTTTGAAATTAAATCCTCCATTATAAGCGTGTAAATATGACTCGTTTCGCCAGGTTGAACATTTGATTTCATCGACAATGCCCCCCTGCGGATTAAGTGGATGAAGTTGGAAATATGCTAGGCGTGAAATTGGTTTTCCACCGGCCTGGATACCTTGACTGTTGTGCAATGATATATCGGATCTAGAAAGATGGAGCGTGTTTCCTTGGTATGCTAGGTTTTTAATACATTTTGTACTACACTGATTAAAATCAAGACCAAAAAAGGACTTTCACATGGGTTACAGTTCGTTATTCCGAAGGTTCGTTATTCCCAAGATTCGTTATTCCGAAGATTCGTTATTCCGAAGGTTCTTTAATCCGAAAATGTGATAAGGTTTATTATTTTGAAGGTTCGTTAATCCGAAAATGAAACAAAGCACGTTATTCCGAAGGTTCGTTACGGACTCTAAGTTCATTGTCGGATCAACGAACCTTCGGAAAAACGAACCCTGTTTCATTTTCGGATTAACGAACCTTCGGAATAACGAACCCTAATTCATTTTCCGATAAACGAGTCTTCGGAATAGCGAACCCTATTTCATTTTCGGATAGACGAACCTTCGAAATAACGAACTCTTTTTCATTTTCGGACTAACGAACCTCTATAAATAGGTATAGGGAATTTGTGTGTTATGGATTAACGAACCTTCGGATTAACGAACCTTCGGAATAACGAACAGCACCCTTCACACGTAACTATGCCCCTTCAGAAAAACACGTTCATACTGATAAGTCAACAATAGTGATAGATAAAGGCCAACGTTTAACAATAAAAAGTACGTTTCGTTTATCATGTTTATCTTTAAAGTATTCAAAGATCACTCCATATTTAGATTGGTTATTTTTCCATTTTTCCATTTTCTTCAGATGAGCATGCAATCTTACATAGTTTGTGTATCTACATCAGAGCAGCAACAACAACAGCAACAACAATAGTAAATAATTCATCATTTGAAATTCTTATGAAAGTGTTTCAAAGTGTCAATTGATAATAGGACACTCTACACTTAAGATTTCACATCTAGTTTCGCATCGCACATATTACAACATGACACAATCTCACCACAAAGGAGTTTGCAACACAACAGGATATGAATAATACATGATAATACATTAGGAAACAACAGATATACTTTACAAGTACAGGTAGCAGCAATTAGCAAAAGGAGTTGATATAATACGACCAGATAGATTACAGTTGGGAAGGTACGTGGCGTTAATGTCACATAAGCTGGAGAAAAAAAAACACACAAGACATTGCAAGATGTCTGTGCAGTTTGATATAATACGGACGGGGTATGCGAGAGGTCCCGGATTCATTTCCCGGACAAGCCCCCAATTATCATGACATCTAGGAGATCATCGCATTCAACATTACACGCGTCATTCAGTGACACAAATAGCAGAAAAAATGCTATATTGCCACCAAACGTTTGTGAGGAACCAACAAGGACAAACTTTATTTCTTGATATTGAGCACCATGTATCTGCGATCTAGAAACTAAATATTCATCTCTCATATTGCCATACTTAGATTATGATATTCTTGCGTGGGGAAATACATATTAAACACTCTTAGATAAATTACTTTTATTACAAAAGAAGTCACTCCGTATTATATGTCATAATGCATTTCTGTCTCATATTGACTCGTTATTTTTTGAAAGCAAAATATTGAAAATTAAGGATTTGTATTTATATAATTTAGGACAATTTATGTATAATTATGATAAAAATAATCTTCCAAATATATTTGAAACAATGTTTCCAAGAAATCAATCCGTTCACAATTATCCAACAAGGCTTTCGAATGAATTTCATTTGCCCTTTTTCAGAACTCTGCTGGCTCAGAACACCTTCATTTACGATGGGCCAAAGTATTGGAACTCACTTCCTAACGATATTGTAACAGCACGAATTTGAATTCTTTCAAGAATAAATTGAAATCATTTTTATCGAAATTTTATAACATACAACCTGATTAGGTTTGTTTCATTAACTCAATTAAGTCATCATCTTTTTTTTAAGTATGCATTATCAATTGCATATCAACTATTTTCTATTATTAGAGTAAAATAATCTGTCGAATATAAGTTCTCCTCAAATGTTACTGTTATTGAACAATGTATCATTGTGTCTATTCTTTCCTTTTAATATGTCCGCTCTTTTGTATTTTTTCCTGGTATATGTACCCAATTCTTAATTCGCAATATCATTCCAGGGTGCGTCTTATTAATCCTACATACTGGAATTAAGTTTGCTTGTGTCCACGATGGCGTGTGTTGCAGTTTCGTTTTCTTTTTCTCTTTGCCCTTTTTTTTTCTTTTTTTCCCGTTCCTTCCTGTTATTTCATTTCATGTCAGTTGACATTGGCTTCTTTGATTTTGTTTCATATATTTGTTTGTAGTTTCATGAAGTCATTATTCGTTCTCTTATGTATTTCTGAGGGTCCCACATCGTACAAGCTTGGCTTTTTAGCGGGACCCTCCATTTCCATTCCCATCCTTGTAATATGCGTATGTATATACCTTATAAATGCAATTACGTTTTTGAAATTACTACAAATATGTTCTCTTAATGCATTGTATATAATTCTCCCTGTTTATTTGATGGAAATGAAAATAAAGTTGAAAATAAAGTTGAAAAAATCTAGAAGCTTCCCACCACGCGGGTGCCCTCAACAAGCATGCAGATATTCGCATAAATTAATACATATTCATGACATAGAAGTTGATAATTTCTGTTGGGGAAACCACTTTTTTTAAGGGGAGGAACCTAATGAAAAGCTGATAATTTAAAGTTTGTCGGTCCCGAGAGAGAAAGAGAGAGAGAGAGAGAGAGAGGGGGGGGGGGGGAGATACGTGGTGAAGTGGAACAAAGATTATCATTTATGTTGTGGAAGTCATAATAAATGTCGGCAGTATTAGCTTTGGATACACCTTTATATCTTCGACAGCCTTAGAAGAAATTGTCGATGTAATTAGTGTCCTTAGAGTACTGGTTGTTGTGAGATTTGTATGGTAAATTGGGTTCCCTTGAACTGAATCCACAGGGGCAGTATGGTTAAGATGATGCTATCAACAATACAAAACTCGACCAATGGTTAGAGCAGGGGCTACGAAATAGCTCCATGGTCAGAACATACAATTTTCGCACAATCACTCACTTTAAATGACCGATTCGGCAACTCCAGCCCTTCACCCTTGAGAGTCATCATTGTAAGGTAATTTGCAACAAATAATTGAAGCAAGGGATACGATTTTTATTTGTATTTGGAGTTAAAAAGGAGAAACCGAAAACGGGAGACTTGTAAATTGATGACGTCATCTCCTCTTTATTAATGCACGTAACGTGCTTGCAAGTAATGTGTGTGCAGGTAATAGTAATTTTTAATAATAATTGTTTTGGATATAAACTCCAAATTTTATTGTCCAAGAATTGAAATTCATTTTGCCCAATTGATCGTGGGCCCGGCAGCCACTGAGCAGCGCCAGATCGACGTTACTCTAACCTTTTCAACTGTTGAATGGCAAACAAGGTAGCAGCAACTCCCATCTTTTAACGTCTTTTGGTATGACGCGGCCGGGGTTTGAACCCACGACCTCCCGATTGTGAGGGCAGCCGCTCTACTCACTGAGCCAACACATCGGTGTACATGTATGACGCTTGAAAATTCCCTAATTTTCATATTCTAGGTCCAATGTCGATGATATCATTACTGCCACTCTGTTGGTTTGAGTTTTCTCATGAAAAGTTACCTGACTACTGAGTAAAATGCCCCTTTTTCATATTTAAACTCTTCCTGTGCTACTGAGTGAAATGTGTACACATTTCACATACACATTTCACACACATAATTATGGATAGAAAATTCATGTGGCAAGCAGAGGATCAATAAGGGTGTGATGATCAGTACAGAATGAGAAATTACAGTATTGTCGAAATTGTGTAGTTGCTTTTATTTCATCATGTTGATGGATTCCTTTCCGATATCTACCATAGCTGGAGGCAGCAGGATTTGTTTCTTTTACATCCATAATTAGGGACTGTTTGTTTCAAAGCAGATTTGTACAGTTTCTATCTTGTGTACGTGTGTGTACGTGTGTGTGTGTGTGTGTGTGGGGGGGGGGGGGGGTGGCGGAGTTGTTGCCGGGAAACGTGAGCAGACACACATTCAAACTTCTAGACAGGACTCAAGCAAAGTGGTTTACCTGGATGATAAACACTCTACTCATTGAAAATATAAGAAGAATCATAAAACTGCACAATGACAAGTTCACAAAGGCAGGTTAGATGATGTTAATAGGGATGACTTCCTTAATACAATGCACCCCTTTGGAGGCCATGCACGCTTTTTCTCTAAATCAAAGGGTGAAATATTTTTCTCTTCGTCGCCCACAAGAAGATTGAGATCAAAAGCTCTTGATACATGTATTGTCTTTGCCTTGCATTAGGTTTGCAAAGAAAGCAAAGGAACAGTAATAGTTAGCTGCAGGTGTCTATCTGATATTTGACACACCAACGCATATTTTATTTACTTTGTGTCGCTTTCCTGAAGGTCTCTTCTTTTAGTCCATGGGCCAAGACCCGAAAAATGGGTTGTTGGTACCATCTGAGGTGGCACAACCTTTTTGGTATCATTTTGTTTGTCGGGCATAGATATGCTTATCAAGCTATGATAGCATTTCCAAATGAGTAGCTTAGTCATAATAAATGAATTCTTAACCAATTTGGTCTTGTATTTATATCCCTATACTTCTGAATCGAAACTAAACCCGCTATACAAAGAAGAGCACTGCCTTCTGTATGTCCACAGGTGTTCTGTTGTAAACGCGGTGCGCTTAGTCTTTATTCAAGGCAGCGAAGGGAATATCCAAAGGGTTATGATGTCCACAGCTGTCACGCGGTGCGCTTAGTTCTTTATCTAGACCAATGTACCGTTATCATATCTAAAGTTCCTCATAAAAGGGATTATCCATACTCTTTTTATACAACCCTATCAACAAATACATCAGTTTTAAACAAAAATCACTGTTCATTTACAATATCATTCATTATAATGTATCGTAGTGTACCGGTACATCGTTTTTGCATTATCTTTTATTGTTGGAGGGAAATAAAGTGACATTGGCGTGGTATCAGCGTTTTCACCGTAGCGTTTTCACCGGAAAATTATAAATGATTGAAAAATACGGTAAAATTCACTAGGAATTGCTTTTGTTGCTGTTGTTGTTTTTAGATAAAAGGATATACACTGTATCATACGCTTTGGATATTCCCTTCGCCGTCTTAGAATAAAGACTAAGCGCTGTGGACATGATAACCTTTGGATATTCCCTTCGCTGCCTTGAATAAAGACTAAGTGCACCGCTTTTACAACAGAACACCTGTGAACATACCATAGAGCTGCATTTTACAGCTCTATGGAACATACAGAAGACAGTGCTCTTCTTTGTATGGCGGTTAGTTTCGATTCAGAAGTATAGGGATATAACAACGAGACCAAATTGGTTAAAAATTCATTTACTATGACTAAGCTACTCATTTGGAAATGCTATCATAGCTTGATAAGCATATCTATGCCCGACAAACAAAATGACACCAAAAAGGTTTTGCCACCTCAGATGGTACCAATATCTGGCCTGGCCCATGGACTATTTGTCCCGCCTTATTCCGCATAAAAGAAATAGTATCCTTCGTGTAAGAGTGACGAAAATATGCCTGATGACATTTTCATTTGTATTGACATTGAACAAAATAACTGAATTCTTCTGTCTTGGAAAAGAACAAATAAATCATGTTTTAATCTCACCCCAATACCAGGAATAAATGACACTTTATTTTTGCTTTACATAATAGGCAGGGAGTCAAGCGTAACAGCAAAACTTCTGGTTGGGGAGGTATCTTTTATGCTAACTCATCAAACACGCAACGGAAGAAGCTCTCTTGGAAACAATATGTAGCTGTTAGTATCACAACTCTCAAACTTCCCATCTATCGGTTTGCAGAGAAAATAAACAATTTGTGAAGTGATGGCACCACACCCCTCTTTACTAATGCACATTAATGTGTTTTCAAGTTATGTGTCATATGCATGCAACTAGGGTTGAATTTCAATTTCAATTTCAACTACTACTGTTATTCTGTTGGTTTGAGTTTAATCATGAAAAGTTACCTGACCACTGTGTAGAAATTCATTTGAACATAAATAAAGGTTGGGGTGGTCAGTAAATATGAGAAATTCCCATATCGTAATAACAATGTCGTATAGCTGGGGGTTTTTTTGTTTTGTTTTGGTTTTTTTTTTTTTTGGGGGGGGAGGGGGGTCGGATGGATTCCTTTACGATATCCACCATAGCTGGAGGCCGAATGATTTGTTTATTTTACATCATTATGTTGGGACTTTTTTTTTCAGAGTAGATTTGTGGTAAACAGATTAGTATGTTGAGTACTTGTAGGGGAAAAACTGGGTTTGGGGACGTGAGCAGGGGCCCCTTTAGAATATCGAGACTGGACTAAAACACATTGGTTTTACCTGGATACTAAAACATGTTACATATTGAAAACGTAATAAGATAATAAGCTATACAGATATAAACAGAGCCAAGTTCATAAAAATAAGTAAGGCGACTTTGTAAACACAGTGCATTCCTTTCGGAGGTTAAACATAAGAGACGCCGATTCACAAACAGAGTTCAAGGCGAAGGAATCGTTGTAAATGCATCTATTGTCTTTACCTTGTGTTACTATTGCAAACAAACAAGAAAGGAAGGCAAAAAAGTAAGAGGTTTACAGGACAGGTGTATGCACTACATAAACCGACACATATTTCTTTTACTTTGAACCAGTCTCTCGGAGGATTGTTCTTTTGTTTTTCGCATTCGCATTCGGCATAAAAGAATGAGTGGGCCCAATCATACCGTGTAAGAATGCGAACAAAGATATGCTTGGTGACATTTTTATTTCTATAGAATTTGAATAAAAGGAATGGATTCTTCTGTGGCGGAGAAATACAAACAAATCATGTTTTGTTCTCAAACCCCCTCTCCTATCAAATTTAATGATTTCTTTTATTTTTTGCTTGGATAACAAGCCGTATTCGAGGCAAGTGTAATACCAAAACTTTTCTGGTTGGGGAGGTGTCCTTTATGCTAACTCATCAACACACAGCTAAAGGCATGAAAGGTGCTTTCTGAGAAATGAAACAATGTTATTCACTGTAGTGTATCACCATTTAACTCTCAAACTAAACTTAGTCCCCACCTATCTGTCTGCAGACGAAATAAACATATAATCAACATTCGCACGATCGGTATGCTTTCATTCACACTCACAATCATATACACACTGGACGGCAGCAAGTAATAATCGTGCAATAGACCGTTTCTGTGATTTATTACAATTTATGGATGTTTCTCTTCCAACAATCTAGTAACGAAGCATTTCAGGCAAGCCTCCGGCAAGCTTTGTGGTTGATCTTGGAAGTTTTGTGAAAAAGCATGATTAAAATCTGATATAATACAGAACCAGACTATTCCATAACAACAGTATACGCAAGATTAGGAATGGCTCTACTTAAAGGAAACCAAACCCCAAAAAGAAATGTGGATTGAGTGAAAGCAGCAACAGTATAGTAGAACACATCGGTGAAAGTTTGAGGAAAATCGGACAATCGGTGCAAAAGTTGAGAATTCTTAAAGATTTGGTGTTGGAACCGCTGGATGAGGAGACTACGAGAGGTTATGACGGCATGTGTGGACAACAATATAAAGAAAGTATAAAGGGAAATCCACAAAAGTTCACTTTTCTAGCAAAATGAAAGAGCACTTGACTAACCGCTTTCAGAAAGCAGGGGGAATAATTGCTACCACTAACATAAAATTATGTTAGTATCAACTTGGTGGAATGTGTAATTTTCATTCTTTTTTTTTCACGTTGCTTTCGGCAATGTTATTGATGGTAGACCTAGGCCTATTCCAGATTTATGTACAGACTTAGGTTTCACCAGTAGAATGGCACTGCTTACCCTTAGAAAGGCAGTACCCTCTGTATATGACGAGGAATATTTTATGATGATTATTAATGAAACTTTCTTGGCAGTCGCCGGTTCGAGACAGACTGCATCAGTTAACTAATGAATCATCCACATGGCGTTACTCTATCAATCTTTTCCCTCCCGCTCTCTTCTCTCTCAGTCCCATATTGCCAGGCCAGTCAACTCACCGTCGCCCACATTCGCGCCAAGACGTTAATTGCATCGAACACCTGAACTACGCGTTGCTGTGGCAACCGTCAGCTCTGCGCATCGTGAAACGCGGCAGTGCGCGTTGTCTCTCTACCGCCGCTGGAGCTGCAGCGCCGCATCGCGCCGCCGATAACGTCACTGCCCATCCACGATAATTGCTGCGCGATTCTTAATCTTCACCAAACGATTTTATTTTAAAGCTGTATCTCGATTGCATCGATATTTTCCCGCCATCCGTCAAATATAGAAAGGGGAATAAGACTCAGAATGAGATGACATCGCCACGCATTCACGATCTTTCGCCTACGAGGTTCCGACTTCCAGAGCGTTGGGTATGTGTGATAAAATTTCGCGGAGAAGCCAAGGACACCACGATGGTACGTGCTGCGGGTGGCCTCGTACATCCTCCTACAATCCTCAGGATGAAGACAACGTCGTCACGGGTTTCATACCGAGCGTTCTTCCATTTAATCTTTTTTCACTCGCACTTTTGCTGAAAGTCTCGACCGTGCACGCCGCTCTGTGACATGCCAGTAGATCACTTATCCACTGTCCGGCTAGCCAATAACTTCTAATTTTTTTTTTCAAGATCTAGGGAAAACCACGGGTTAACACGAACAAATTTCGCATTTTCAGAGACGTATGATAAACATTTGAACTACGGCGACCAGGAACCCTATGTACTATGTGACGTAAAAGAAAATTGTAATCGGTCCATCGCAGGCATGTTGATGATTGCAGCCCGTTCGTTCAACACACAGTGTTAAGTTAGCTTCGATAGCTTGTATAAAAAAACAAAAGAGAGATAGATATTCTCACAGAATGGTGGATGTTTCAGAAAATCGGACCTAAAATTAAAGAGTTGTGAAATTTCGTAAGTTTCACATGTATTAATGAAACAACTATAACCACATACACACACGCACACGAATTGGATTTGATGTCTTAAGTCTCCAAATGCTTTGTACAATCACTTTCACATGATCTTCAACATCTTGGCATATAAAATTTTTGCAATAAAGCCTAAAATATGAGGAGATATCAGTATTTTCTTCATCAAACCGTAACTGCATAGACGGTTTAGTCTAGAAACATTATTATTATAACTATTGTTCACATTTTCTGTATTTAACAATACTTAACATCGATCATACGGATTCAAATTTTTACAGTTGTTGTTTCTATCCCTAACTCACATTCTGAAACTATTTTAAAGCATTAATACTGGGTTTTTGTTTCATCTGCAAATGTTAAATTATGCCTTTAAAGGGTATACGGTCTTACAATCGCTAAAGTATCGACTGAAAGGGAAATGATTTCTATCTAATTTTACAAGCCAGTGGTTGTGGGTAATGACATCATCCCCAGTCCTCTTCTTATCTGCGATGTGGTTGTGACCACTATTAGTTTTTGCTTAAAACAGGTGAAAATTTCGGATTCCATAACTTTCTTTACATTTCGCATCTAAATTCTATGAAAATTCGATCTCTTTGTTAGATTGTACTACATATATTCAGTCAAAATGAGCATGGAGTACACTTTTGACATTACTCACAACTTCAAATAGTTCATAGAGAAAGAGGACTTTTTATGATTAAATGACATAATTCATTTTAGACCGTGCAAAGTTACTTTTTTCCACTATTTCCTAAGAATGCACCACTGCAAAGTGTAGCGACGACAGCCACTTTGAACAAACAAAAAAAAAAGAGGAAAAAAGTAAGACAAATATGTAAGACACATGATTGTGAATAAGGACACGCGCGCACACATACATACACACATATACGGTAATGTGATAACTGAAACACATGTTAAAGAGTCTACCGGATATGAAGCAACAATGGAAGACTTTATGACAGCTGTGGCGGCTAACACATCCCATTGTGTTCAACCACAGTAGGGCGCCAGCGGTGTCGTTAGTTTTCTACCAATACGATAAAACAATCGTGCTCGTGTTGTGCAGCATTGTCAATAAAGCCACATGACATGCAATTGTATCTGTTATTGAAATAAGAACAAAGAGAGAAAAAAACACAAATAAAACAAGAGGTCAGGAGGTCCGTTATTCACGTTGTTTGATGACAAGAAACTTTCTTATGCAGATAACGGACAATGTCGTTCATTCCATCCCTCGAAAGTGAGGATTAAAAAAAAGGACTTCCGTTACCCCCATCCTTAATATCTGACAATCCTCAAGGGTACAAGAGTTGCAAATATCAGATTCGGATTCAGCACTTGCGATATGTCTTTTTTTTAATACAATTTTTCACTATCTGTCTGAAAATATATGGACACTTCTGCATTTGGCGACAGTTTTTGCGGCCATGTTGAATCCAGAGTTGCATTATCCAGATTTGGATTTCATAGCACCCTCAAAATAGGGCAAAATCATTGAAGAACATTCGAAGGACGACAATATAAGGGTAGACTGAAAATCTGGCTTTCTGGCACCCCCACGCACCCTCAGATTTTGTTGTATTGATAGCCAAATACATGACTTCTGGCGACGAAAGTAAATTGAGTTTTATTACTGTGTTGGAGAAGAATGATGTACGGTTGGGACTAACAGAATCGATTCTTCGCGTTCATCAAGCGATGGCCGCACTGAAACTTCGAAAATTCTGTAATTTTCCTCAGATTTTTTCTGCCAATATTGCTGCATTCTCTCAAATCACACGTATATGAAGATGTGTCCTTTAAAGTTGGAATAAATAAGCAGTATTGCTGTTGGGTTTGTTCGGGAATGGTGGTGGTGATGTGTGGTTGCTTTACTCCAAATAGAACTTGTCGTCAATAACAAGTTACGACAGTTGTTATAAGCTACGGAAATCGTTGCATCCGATTGGCTGAGAGCGAATTTGTCATAGAAATTGTTATAGAAATGTTGAGTTTGCGTTCCAAGAATCCTTTATAATTAGAATAAATTAGCAGTATTACTACTGGGTTGTTCGAGATTGGTGGTGGTAGTGGTGTGTTGTTGCTGGGCGTGGGGGTGGATGGTGGTGGTGGTGGTGGTGGTGTGTGGTCTATACATTGTGCCTCAGATGGGTGTGTCCACGTGAGGTGCTTTTGCTGCACGTCCGCTCATGGCGAGATCTGGGAGAATTCCACCCGACCATCCGGGGGTTGCATCTCTTTTATTGACTTCTTGGTGTTCTGCTTGAATGACCCCAGTAGCCTAGTTTTTTGTTGCCAGCCGTTTTCTCTAAAATCTAGAAAGGACAGATTCTAAAATAATACATCCACAATACTCATTATATTGGGAGATGCGAAAAATCTTGCACATGGAGACTAAACTCTTACTTGTCCCGATCAAGCTACCACAATGTGGCTACAGAATAAAGAATTAACCCCCTCGAAGCCACAATCGCATCAGAGTTCCAGTGATTCTGTATACAAAAGGTTGTGAATAGCAATGGCAGTTTGAATACACCTGTTGGTAGAGACCTCAATCACCCGCCGTTGAAAAGGAACTTTAACACTGAGAATTCAATCAGTATAGTCGAGGATTTACTGAAGTTCAACAGACTGTGGAGTGAACAATGGATAATGCAAGCCGGGCTTACTCTAAAACATATACGGATTGCGTAAGAATACCACCGTTTAGTGTCGAGGCTCTCTGCCCGTATTCATTCGCTCCGCATTTCAGGCGGGGTAGGCATCGGCGCAAAATGTAAGAATATAAATGTCACGCCCCACCCATAAACTAAAAACATTTATA
Organism: Diadema antillarum; assembly: GCF_040938485.1. Taxonomy (NCBI): domain Eukaryota; kingdom Metazoa; phylum Echinodermata; class Echinoidea; order Diadematoida; family Diadematidae; genus Diadema; species Diadema antillarum. Next base: position 104,607 of record NW_027271431.1, read on the forward strand.
CAGAGCAAGACACTACTTGCCCTTGTCTTAAATTCGTTACTTTTTATGTCATAATGTACATCTCACTTAAAAAACTGTAAACGACATGAGCTCACATTGTTTAAAAGAGTGCCTGAATATCCGCTGTAACCCTGTAAAGCCGAAGCTATTTTGACCCCTTCCAGGCCGGGGGGGGGGGGGGGGGGGGGGAGCACATTGTACCCCCCTATATAACTTCTTTAGTATATGATGTATGACGGTCATATTTGGCACCTAGGTAGAGCAAATCATACTCTATATGACCAACTTTTGAAATTTCTCATGGTCATCCACTGAGGGCGCTATTTATCAAAATATAAAGAAATACATAGGAATTATGCTAAAATCATGTTTTTTTCTTTTTATTTCTTTATCCCCAGTATATATGTTTTTATTTTATATCAATCATTTTCATATTTACCACAAAGGAAAAGCAAGTCAGCCTTTACTATTTGTTATGGTTGAAATTTCGCATGGTCAACATGGGGGGGGGGGCACTATTCATTACAATATAAAGAAATATATGAAACCTGTATGATGTATTGCTTGGAGTGGGTACATAATATACTGGTATCACATTTCGTATTTCCAAAATATTGAAATTTTGAGTTTACAGATTGATAATATGATAAGCAAATGATATTACTACAGGCAAAGCTTGTGTGAAGATAACACAAAATAAAAGGGTAGTCTTTGGAAAATGCTGTATTTTCGATTATTTCTTTTATATCTATCGTTTCATGCCTATGTCGTATAAAGAATAAAGGAAATAGTAAGAAGTCTATTTCAGGGTAATTCACAAACATCATTACTTCACATTTTGCATCATTCAGCAAATTACAGCCAAGAAAACCCCCATTTCATCCATTATTATATTGTTAACTGAAATTGGAACAGAAAATCATGCAAAATCTGACGAACATGGTTGTCAGTTTACGGTTGCCATGGCAACCAGCAATGTCGGACATAGCTAAATCATATATTAAAATGTTTGCAATAAGATTTTAGGAAAAGTCACCAAATTTGGTTGAAATCGAGTATAGGATGTAGGAGTGGCAAACGAAAATATGGTAGGGGGCACAATGTGCCCCCCTCCCCCCTTGGGCTTTAAAGGGTTAAGACATTACTTTCCTTTTCCCAACACAGGTCATGCTCCACTTTCAAATTTTGGGGGTCACATTTATTTTGAAAAGCTCAAAATCCTTGAAGATGCAAGAGATGAATTATCCTAATTCGGATTTCAGCGCCCTGATAGAAGCAGCATACAACCATATAATTTTTCTTTCCCGTTTTCATCGCTTTTATGAAGGAAATGCAAACATGTTGGATTTCAGATATTGACGGTCATTTTGGCAGTCAGTTTGGTGCCCATTTTGAATATCTCAAAATCCTTCAACAGTGAAAGCATTGCATCGTCCAGATTCGGACTCAGTGCCCTCGAAATGGGGTGAAACTATCACTATTTTTTTTTTCACAATTTATATGGAAATATGCAGGAATTTCAAATTTTGGCTGCTCGTCTTCAATATCTCAAAATCATCAAGGAAGCGAGAATTGCATCATCCAGATTCAGATTCAGCACCCTATAGAAACAGGGCAATACCACAGAAAAAGAATTGGGCCAACGATAAAAACGGTTGGGCAAAAAAAAAAAAAAAAAAAAAATCTGTCTTTGGCACCCAGACTAGATGGGTGAAAAAAGCAACAGCAGCGGAAAACACAGAAATACTGCTAGAAGATCACTGAAATATCACTGGAAGAGCGTATACTCGTCGTGAGAGATTGCAGAAGGGCTACAGAAGAATGATCCAAACCCCTATCTCTGGGTCAATCCCCTTGTATCAATGTTGGTTGCGACACACATTGCCGATTATGGAGATAGACTATACTGCACACTGAATAAAAACAAATGCAAAGCCAGAATTATTGAATTTTTAGCGACTTAGCACGTAAAAACAATCATGACTCTGTTTATCCATGTACTTTTCACTGTGACAATCCTCCTCAAAGCTTTACGACTTATGATGTCTAATCATACACACACCCCATCATTTCTTAGAGAATCAGTAGGGTGTACGTACCATCTTGAATTAGCTTCTCAAAATTCTTTAGCAGGCAAAATTCTTCAGAAAGTGTGCAGGAAGGGAGTTGAGGTGGCTTAATCGAAATGACGAAAAAAAAAAAACTTGTGTTACTCGAAGATAAATTATTAGTTACGATTCTCATGATTTTATAATTGTTTGATACAAATTTAGCATTTTACAGGTATGTGCACGGTCATCGGTAAGTTCACATGACTCAAGTACACACTCAAGTCTATCCACTGATAGGAATTACTCCAGGCAATCACGAACATCTGCAGCCCCCCTCCCCCACCCTACCCCATAAGCAACATCCTGAACTTTGGCTCTTGATAATCACTAGGCTCCTGATATAATATCCGAGATGTTTTATGGAGTTAGTGCAATTAATAGCGCTAATCATGGAAGTCTATAACTTACTGGTTATTAGATTAAACACGTGTAGCATGCTTCAGCAGATATCACGTCGTAGAAGAAAATGTAAAGAAAAATGTGCATCGGCTATACACACCTGTAAACATTTTCCCTCATAGACGTTTGATAAAATCAGAGACGACGAAAAAGGAACATAAAGATATAAGAAGTTTCATTTTTTGATTTCCAAGGAGACCGGAGTGCCATATTGATTCATGCTAGTTAATATCGATTATTTTAATTATTGATTGAATTTCTTGCATTCTGCTACATGATAAGTACAACATTACATACGTCACGGCATACATACTAGAAACAACAACACTTAACTATTTTGAGCTTCCTCAGCATTTCAATCTGCTTAAAATTTACACAGACTTTCTCCTTTTTTTTTCATGCTTTTATCTGCAAGAGAAGAAGCGTGAATGGCAATTATGAAGCGAGTCAGGTGAATATAGGAAGTGTTGCATGTAAGTGTGTGTGGTCATCAAGACTGTTTGATACCATCATTTCCTGTAACTTCGTAATCACTGTCACTGTAAGGGGTGGGGAGATCGGTCGGTAATCGGAACAAACAACAAAACACATACACAAGACAAACCAACAAAAGCATTATCGATGCAGCAACAAAGGAACCCAGACTATTCACGGACACGAAGAACAAACGTGCAGATGACAAAATCCAATCAATTTTAAGAGGAAGCATGCTGTTGTCCTGCTTAAACATTTTTCATGTTTTTAATAGTTATCTCTGACGAAGCAATAGATTATGGCTCAACACATGCACGATATAAAGATAACTATCTCTTTCTTATTAAATAAAAGTATAGTAATGATAATTGATGGGTAGATCCCAATCAAATATGACATCATTGGTACTATATCGGTCATACACTTGTACATCATCAACTTTGGTTCTCTTGTTACTGCTACAACTATAGTGAATGTCATCAATATCATTATATCAACGGCTTTAGTTCCAGTTTAAAAAACACGATCTTGTGGGGTCCCTCAAGGATCCCTCTTAGGCCCACTTTTGTTTATTCTTTATATAAATGATTTCAAAAATTCATCTAATGTTTTATCTTTTCTTCTTTTTGCCGATGATTCTAATATATTCTTTTCACATCGAAACCCAACAACCCTTTTAGATGTAGTGAACAGAGAATTAAAGTCGGTTCAAATGTGGATTCAAGCAAATAAGTTGTATCTTAATGTAAACAAAACTGTTTATATGTTATTTAGTAACTCTGTTACCCATTTGCCTGGCGATATAAAAATGAATAATGATCGTTTGATTCAAGTTGAATCGTTTAAATTTTTAGGTCTTTATATTGACCGTGAATTAACATGGAAATATCACATAGATTATTTATCAAAGATGCTCTCAAGAAATACAGGGATTTTGAATAAGCTAAAACATTTTTTTCCCAAGTATATTTTGAAAAATTTATATTCAACGCTTATTTTACCCTATCTCAGTTACGGTATACTTGCCTGGGGAAAATCACACATTGATAACATTTTCAAACTACAAAAACGGGCCATTCGTTCAGTAAATCTAGCCGATTTTTATTGCCACACGAATTACTTCTTCTTTGAAAACAGACTCCTTACGATTGCTGATTTGTTTTTATACAATTTAGGCACATCTATGTTTCAGTTATCAGCCAACGGCTCGCCTGACGTATTTACCCACATGTTTCAGAAAAACAATGCCGTTCATGCTTACCCCACAGGACAAAGAGATTCATTTCACCTTTCACGTACTCGCACACTCCTTGCTCAAAAAACAATCGTTTTTACCGGACCCACATTCTGGAATGGTCTTCCCGTTGACTTAATCAAATGTTCTAATATGTTTACATTTAAAGAAAAATCAAAATCAATGTTACTTAATGAATATGACCTGCCTGATTAGAATTTTTTAATATGTTATCTGCAAGATTCATTTCACCTTCCATGTACTCGCACACTCCTTGCTCAAAAAACAATTGTTTTTACCGGACCCACATTCTGGAATGGTCTTCCCGTTGACTTAATCAAATGTTCTAATATGTTTACATTTAAACAAAAATCAAAATCAATGTTACTTAATGAATATCACCTGCCTGATTAGAATCTTTTAATATTTTATCTGCAGTATGCTCATGCAATGTATGGTGGATCAACCTGCAGTGTATGATCGATTTACCTCTGGTTTATGCTCCCATTATATAATCACTGCATCAGTACCTGTATTTACATTTTGAACTCGTTATGAACTTGATTCTAGATATGTGCTCGTATACTTGTGTATCTATATGCTATTTTTTTTTTCACTCAGTTCTTATTCTTTGGGTTCTTGTTTTCCTTTTTATTTTCATTTTTCTTCTCTTCTATTTCTTCTTCCCTTTATACCTTGATACTTTAGCTTTCATATCGTTTCGTCATTATTACTTTGTGTCCTATCTCCATTGATAGCATAGCAAATTTACATTGGTATTTTTTTCCTGGAACCTGCGTTTACCAGCTTTGCTTTTGCGGTTCCATCATATTTCACAAGTTATAGAGTATTGTCTTATGTACATTATGTATGCTGACACACTTTCTATTCATGACCCGGTTTATATCATATTTTGTATCTTGCTTTGTTTGTATTCTTTTCTTATGTATCTCGATGTCAAGTTAGTAAAATATGAAAATAAACATGCTGGAACTGTTCACTGTGTCTCGCGTGTAAGACCAGTGCAGTTTCAGTTATTCAATTCAATTAATGTTGTTTCAAAAAAGCGAGAGCTTTAGTCATTGCTATCAAGAAAGTACCACTAAAAGTTCCCTTTAAACCTCCTTTAAGACCGCAGTATCTCATATTTAATCGTAGAGTCCGTCGATGGTCGTTAATTTGTTTATTGGGCGGTGCGTGGGCACAGAAAAAACATTCGTCGATATAAGTAGCGTACCCTATAATATGGGGGCGTACGCAGATAACCACTTCTTTTTTTGGGGGGGGGGGAGGGTACGTGAATATGGTCAGGTACTCGCCACTTCACATTTCTTTACGTTGTCCTTATGCTATGATTATTTAAGATCTTTGTATGCATTATCCACCTAAAAGTATAGGACATTCTAACAAGTAATGTGACAATTAATTTTTTTTTTGTATTTCTGTTTTTATTGAAAACTATAACATATGCCATGAAACAAAGTACATTATCATATTTGTGAAAGTATAATGCTCAATTGAGCATAAATGAACACACAACCAAGACAATACAACACAATACAATACAATACAACACAACACAACACAACACAACACAACACAACACAACACAACACAACACAACACAACACAACACAACACAACACAACACAACACAACACAACACAACACAACACAACGAAAATGTCTCCCTGCATATGCAGTGGAGTCCCACCATAACAAGAGCCATGGAAATAAATTATGTTCTATAAAATAATAATTACATGTATTGAAATCACACAACAACAGGGGAAAGCATTCACAATAATTCGATATAAAGGCCGGGTGCCACTTTTGAAAGAAAAAGAGTAATCTGACAACTAATCTGGGGAAAGGGGGAATTTTCCCCAGTTGCGCCCCCCCCCCCAAAAAAAAAACCCGACCTCGCCCAAAACGTAAGGTTATTTACTTTGAGTAGGTGTTCTAAAGCAATTATAGAGAGGGATGCGAGTAGGAGAATAAGATGTGGAGAGCGTGAGATAAAGAGGCAAATATACGGCAGGTAGACAAATACCCTGACGGGCAAGCAACCAAAGTTCTTTATGCAAAGGTTTCTCGACGCAGTTGTAATGAATCGCCCACAGCACTCCACAATAATAATAATAATAAAAAAAAGATAACAAAATACGGGAATCTACATTGTTCATTCTGATGGAACATCTCAACATAAATGCTTAAAACATGCTTAATGTCCCTTGTCATATTATCATTTAGTTTCTATGATTTTGCACCAGTTTTAAGAAGAGCTGCTACATTACGATGTGACTGCTTCAAGTTGTGTTACATGAAAGACACGGTTTGACTCCTAAGGACTGAAGGACTAAGACTTTGAAGGACAGTCATTTTTCAAACAGAATCCTAAATTTGTCTACAAAAGGATTATTTCTACCAGCAGAGCACAGATCAGGAATCATTGTGTTATCAGTTTACATTTAACTGCAATGTTTCCTCGGGGGATCGTTATTTCCATTTTCCCCGTTCTGTCAGAATTAAGGAAAATTTATCATTTTGTATTTCAACAGAATACAAATTCTAGTAGGTCCTTTTTACGTTTTGCTAACAGCGAAGATCTAGTGAATCGCCTTCTGCATTATGACTATACCTCAGACTAGTTTTCTAACTTAAGTAGTTTTTCAAACTTTAGTCAAGTCTTTGGCAAAGACCCTCTCGCCGTAGTAGCGGCGAGTGGAGGGTCATCCGCCTGTGAGAGGCAAGCGCCGATGACGCGAGTGGGTTCGGCTCTCTTCGCTCGGAACACTGTCAGTCCAACCAGGATTAAAAAGCTTCTTCGGGCCGATTCTGTAAAACGCCCTCTTATGTCTGATATTATTACACCTTCAGCCATGGGTACCATTCTTGGTGATATTCGCTCTTATGGTCTGTTTACCCAGAGCACGGTAGGTTTTTGCTATGGTAGAAACCATGTCTGCTTCTGTTAAAAACAATCAGTAATTCGGCATGAAATCACCCAAAATGTTATCCTTATGTCAAATTCAAGAGCAGCAAAATCAACAGTAGAGGATTAATTTTGTAACAAAATTGTTAGCGGGGAGGTGACATTGTAACAGAACCAGACATGGTTTCTTTTGGTGTACCGTAGCAAAAACCCCGTTCCGTGACCCGTGCCGAATTTGGTGTAAACGCAGCTTTACTCCCTGATACATTCTGGCCGACATATAAGTTACAATGTTTTAAAACCATAGGTCTATACCGGGCTTCTGTTCTTTACTGTCTTAAGAATTTCCTTCTCTTAAAGGGACTGTACAGTACTGGTAGAGGTGGGGATTCATGTTTTGAACATTCCTAAGTGAGATAGTGAGAAACCTCTTATGAAATATGAAATAGCATGTAATTTTAAAAAGGATTCAACGTTTATTTGATGAAAATTGGTTTTTAAATGGCCGAGATATCCAAAAGAGTGATGATAATAAAAGACTACAGGCCACGCCTTTTATTATGATCTCTTTGTTTCACTTTGTTTTTGGATATCTCAGTCATTTCAAAACCGATTTTCATCAAATAAACTTTTGATACCCCTTAGATTTGAATGCTCTTTGACATTCCGTAGAGTGGTTTCTGAATATCTCGCAAACGCTAAAGCCACACCTCGACCAGAACTGTACACACCCTATAAACATGACATGGCAGGAAAAAAAAAACTATGTACGAATCCGTAACGAGATAAAAGTGGTGTCATTGTTGGGTTGTGTGTGTGTGCGTGTGTGTACGACATGACTTTTCCATAAGAAAAAAAATCACACACACATCGTACATAGTGATTGTAAATAATTTGAATATATACATGAACTAACATGAGTCCCAAAATTAAAAACGTTAAGACGTTTGATTTCATTTACCGTTTACTTTTTCTCTTACCAATTTATGTTTTCCTTATAGTCATTCTTTCGATCTCGATCTCTCTTTGCCCCCCCCCCCCAAAAAAAAAATGAAACAAGATTTTCGTTTTGAGAGAACAACTAAGAGGAGAAAGAGGGAAAGATCCAGAGAGAGAAAGAGACATAGATAAATAGATAGAGATAGAGATAGAGATAGAGATAGAGATAGAGATAGAGATAGAGATAGAGATAGAGATAGAGATAGAGATAGAGATAGAGATAGAGATAGATAGATAGAGAGAGAGAGAGAGAGAGAGAGAGAGGGGGGGGGAGAGAAAAATAATAGATAGAAGAATGAAATAGGTGCAAACGTTCTTAACCTTTAAAAAAGAATATATCGCCTTTAATGTAATCCAAAAACGTATGAAAACGTTGATGAGTTTTTCCATTCAGTGGAGACACAATTGATTGATAATTTATTGTCCACTCTGGAAATTCTTTGTACATTGGATATCACAACAAAATAAACATTCAATACATCACAGGTACACCACAGACATATCACAGGATACGAATGAAACTCACTCATATTAACATACGGAAACGTACTTAGACATTTTGGTTGAAGCCCATCAACACATGAGGGGTCATGAATATTATGATTGCGTCCAATAAGAGACGAAAATCCATCAGGCCTGGTCAGTCCGACCTGTTTTCTCATTGATTTCAAAAAAGAGACAGAAAAAAAAAAATGATTCGTGTTTGTCCGAACAAACGAACTCTAGAAAGATAGGTAAATAGTGCGTGCTTGCTCAATTATTATTTGATGGGGTATTTTGATAAGATTATTTTCGTGGGCCGTCGGTAGGAAAAACCTCACATGCCACCTCAAGGAATCGCACATGTTTGATATCGTCCCTTGTTCCCCCTGGTTAGAACACAGTATGTGTGTGTCCAACAAAAGAAATAATCTGTGTGATGTAACAGAGTATCATCCTCAACCATGCTCCGCCCGCCTACTGTCGGCAAATATTCCCACCTAACAACCGCCGTGATTTCATATTGGCTGTAAATTTTCCCCCTTGAGAAATGCCAATTCTTTCTTTTCCATGAGTAGCACGCATATACATTATCAGAGACCCCATTTTTCAAAATAAGAAGAATTTCACTCTAAGCGATGTGCTCTCGGAAGTTATAAAGGGATAAATAACTGTGACCTAAGTTTGAGATGGTTATCAAATAATCAAAATTATGCTCATACCTAATTCTGGACATCAGAGTGTATAGCATAGTACAAACATTGTGTAAACCTTTAATACATAGCTTCTATATGTCCACAAGGTTAATGTCTTGATAATAATTAACATCAATTTCCGATTTGTCATTCTGTTATGAGCATGGCGTGGGTGTTGATATTGACTTTGTATCACTTTTTTCCCCCAGCCAACTCCATTATATCTGTACCTTTGGATTGTTGATTCAACCACTTCTCACGGAAGAAGAAAAGGAAGAAAAACAAATCGCAAATTTTAATATAGCACGAAGTAAGCATTGAAAATATTTCTTGAAATGTGTGTCCGATCTTGAGGTAGCGGAGTTCATACGTATTTTTGTTTCCTACAATAATCCGTCAACCCAGCTCTGTTCTTAATTCCAGACGAAATGTCCTTAGTCCCAGCTCTGTGGTCGTCTGCCGAACCACTGTATAAACATTCGTACATTTAAATCATGTACACTTTGTTTGCTTGACATTAAATGTAAATTGTACGCACACACATACACACACAGATACACACACACACACACACACACACACGCACGCATACACACACACACGCACACACACACACGCAGAAAAATCTCAAATGAAAAAAAAAATGAAGAGATGTTTAAGACATGCAGAAGTGGTAGAGCTCGAGCAAGATGTGACGAGCCTGGCAGCACTTTAGGCAAACAAAGTGATTTTATATCTCTGAGTTATAAACATGGTGGGCGACTTGCTCGAGAGAAGAGGGGGAGGGAAAAGAAAGAAGGTGGAATGTTTTTTGTTAGAAGACAGATAGTATCGATGCACCTGTATTAGTTTTCGGTTCATAGCTCTGACACTAGCTCACGGATGACTGCACATTTTAAGGAAATTATTGTCCCTAATTTAGAAAAAAAAATCATATAGAAATCCATTGCTTTAAACTGTTAGACTGCATAATTTCTATTTTTCTTTTTTTTCTGATTATGTTTGGTAAATTTCAATCAATTAGTTTAGTTTCCTTTTGTTTCTATTCTATAAATATGTATATTTGGCTTTCGCTCTCTTGTTTGCTCTATTATGTGTAAAATGTTTTGTTTGTAATTGTATAATTTTTTTAGCTACACGGACTCACGGGAAAAACCAGCCATTGGGTGAAGTAAATGCGCTGGGAAACGAAATTAACTCAAAGTCAAGTATTAGATCTCACGGCTCGCACGGAATCAATAGTTACAGAACAGCAGTATACATAGTTTCTAAGATTTCTTTGATAAATGAGTACAAGGATTTTAGGATTTTCATCTCAAACTTCTGGATATCTATGGACTGTTGAGTTGGGTAAGAGTGGATATCTTACTACGACTCAAGCAGGCCCTCAAACGACATAGGCAATAGACTGTAATTTATTTGTTATAATTTACGGGCGTTTCTTTTCCAGCAGCCTAGTAACCATGGTAACGAAGCATTTCATTCATCTGCTTCCTTCCATTACTCAGTAAGCAAAGTAAATCCCATAGGCAGGGATTCGCCAAGTTATAGCTATAGGTGGGGCAAACCTCCGACAAGTTTTGTGAACAAAGCATGAATAAAATCTGAATACATTACAGACCCGGTCTATCAGGAACCATCTCCCTGAGTCTATCAGCCATTGTATTTACAAAACGTAAAAACTCACGACTTTGTCTACGAATCAATCTGAACTTTACATAATCATCTTCATTATCTGTTCCTGTAAAGGGTTTGCGATAGTATTATTTATTTATTTCATGGAACTGTCAAAATGTAATGATTGACCCCAAAACATTCTAGGCATTGCCAAGATTTGCAGACGTCACGTATGTGCCTTTTATGGGGGTTAAATCCTTTGGAAAATAATCTGTCATCATTCCTACTCACAAGATCATTGTTGTCTTCGTATTTCTTGTCACATGACTTTTAATGTCATTTTGATTATCAGTTCTCTCATCGACAGACGTCACAGAGCAGCATAAACTAAATAAATGAATTGAATTGAAAATTGAAAACTTTGAGTTGAATAAACATGTATTATCAGTTTCTTCCTTTGTGCTGTGAAAGGTTAGCATTACAACATTTCTTTCTTGAATAATTTGAATTCTTCATATCATACACATCGAAATAAGCCAATGGAGCGATGACAGCCAAATTAAAATTGCCACCTCGGCGTGTATGTGTGTGTGTCTGTCTGTCTGTCTGTCTGTCTGTCGGTGTGAGTGTCTGTGTCTGTGTGGTGTGTGTGTGTGTGTCTGTCTGTCTGTCGGTGTGTGTGTCTGTGGTGTGTCTGTGTGTGTGTGTGTGTGTCTGTCTGTCTGTCGGTGTGTGTGTGTCTGTGTGGTTTGTGTGTGTGTTTGTTTGTGTTTTTCTTGTACTCTTCTGTCTGTTTGCAGTCCCTTCGGTACTCTTCATATTTTACCACTTGGTATTCAGGGCGAAACTATTTTGTTTAGTGTTTTAAGTCAGTTTGATTTCCGCGCGACTTAATTTGAGTTCCACCAGTGATTGTGTTACAGACCCAAAAGTTGGCCCTTCTCATGTTTGCTTCCCGTGCTCGAAACATCTTACATCTCGGACAATGTTTACACCTGGCACCGATCTCTATGGTACTTGGTATAATTTGAGTGGTCTTTTTCTCTCCTAGTTTTCTCTTTTTATAACGCGACTCCTCAGAAGTGTGCCGACTTTTACGCCAGTGCTCATATTGATATAGGCCATTAACAAACTATCATAGCGTTTATCGTCACTCATAAGGGCTTTTCTCATTGGTATTCAGAGTGAACAGCGTGTCTGAACGATGTGTGCTCGTTGACTTTTTATTATAGTCAGTCCGAGCTGCTAAGCGTGGGAAATTTCTTCTCAAAACAGACAACCACGCCACGAGCATGGAGCATATTATTTTCTTATTTTAATTGTATAATATTGTATGAATATTTGATGTTTTAGATGTTTTAGATATGTTAGATACTTAGATGTTTCTTTTTTTTTGCATACTACTTTTGCTTCTCATGTTAAAAAAAGAGACAACAGATGAGTATTGTAAACATTTGAGCCATTTCTTGCCTTAGATATGTATGACCTAATCTCTGCATGGTATGTAGATACATGAGTTCTTTCTGAGTTGCATTCTTATGTACCTGTTTACATGTCAAACTCGCTGTCCTCGCCTGTAACTGGATGTAACTCACGTCTATCGCCGTTTTTTCGTGCATGTCAATGGTTTGGTTGCTGTACTTTGGAAATCCCAGTAAAGGTTTCTATCACATTGGGGACAATAAAATAATGAAAATGGTAATCACGAAAATAGTGACGAATACAACTGATGATGACAAGAGGTTATAATTATAAGAGAAATCAAGTATAATCCTTTAATTTTGTTATCATAGCAGCACAGCAAATTTATAATATTCTCTATGCAAATGTATGGTGTGAAAATAGTAGAAAACGATCTTTATGGTTACCGTTACCGTGTTACGTATCATGAAAATAAATACTGATATAACATATAATGTTATATCTCTATATAACTATGTATGTGTATATAATTTAGTGTGTGTGTGGGCGTGTGTGTGTGCGTGTTTGATGTGTAACTACCGCAACAGTCTTGTATAGGAAGGGACCCACTCTTTCTGTGGAACTCTTTCTGTGGATCACACCAAACGGAGAACCAAAAAGTGCTGTCAGCCACGGGAAGCCACGGACAGAGTTACCTGCGCAGGGAACAGCTTTTTATTGGTTGCGCAGTTCTCGGGATCGCGCCACCATTCGGCCTAACGCGTATAGTCAGCGAAAAAAAGAATCGATAAAAAGGGTCCAGAACTAGACTAGGAACAGGTGGGAAAGCGATTCATTGGTGCTTGTTGGACGAGATGGCGGGAGTAAAACTTCTCTCCTTAAAGATAATAAAAAGTTTTGGTACCTCAAAAGTTTCCCTGAATTTCCTTTTCTTGGTTTGTGTTTCACGTTAAAGTACGTTGTCTGTGAGAATTACTCGCCCCAAAGTGCTCTCATGTCTTAGTAATCATGCAATAATGGTTTCGTACCAGCGCCGACGCCGTACAGCGTCGATAAATATTGTACGAAACCACTGACTGCGACCAGCAGCGTGCAGCCCATTGTACGCATAGCTAACTGCGACCAGCAGCCCCATATGCATAGCGTAATGGGGCTTCGCATTGTAGCATTCAGGATCATGACAGAATTAGTATCGCGGGTAGATGTCAACTTAAAATCCAAAAATTTCTTCGATTTGAAGACTTACCAATTAAGTTGAAGTATTGAAAACAGTCTTCGAACAACGTTTGGTTCTGCCAATAGTCCCTTTCTTTTCGAATTGATGACTGAATGTGACTCGGTCGAGAGGACCTTGGGAGAGCTACATACACTGACTAACACGGCCAGCGCATGCGCACACAAACATCTTATCCGTTGATGGATTTGAAATTTGTGCGTAGCATGTGATGTGTTCGCATGCACTGGCTGTAGTATTCAGTGTACAGGTAGCTCTCCCAAGGTCCTCTCGGCCGAGTCTTATTCAGTCCTCAATTCGAACAGAAAGGGACTATATGAAGAACCAAACGTTGCCCGAAGCCTGTTTTCAATACTTCACCTTAATTGGTAAGTCTTCAAATTGAAGAATTTTTGGGATTTTAAGTTGACATTTATCCTGCGATACTAAATCTGTCATGATCCTGAATGCTACAATGCGAAGCCCCATTACGCTATGCGTATGGGACTGCTGGTCGCTATGCGTATGGGGCTGCTGGTCGCAGTTAATTGCATGATTACTAAGACATGAGAGCACTTTGGGGCGAGTAAGTCTCACAGTGTTAGTTATATGAAAGGTACTTTAACCTGAAACACAAACTAAGACAAGGAAATTCAAGAAAACTTTTGAGGTACCAAAACTTTTTATTATCTTTAAGTCACTTTGGCGGGTTTCAAAAAGTCGCCTTTTTTACCCCTCCTGTTTGCACACCTATACACTAGGCCTTGAACACTGCCTGGAGGAATGGAGGACCAGTAGGAATGTGGGTAGATGAGGTGTAGAGAAAAGAGATTTATTTGTAAATTTTCGGAAATACATTTCCTGTTGAGTTAATACTCTTTGTAAACCTGCAACAATGCCACTGATCAATTAAAATGAGACGAATGGGTTTCTTCTAGGAGCCCTAATGTTTGATCAGTCAATAAACATGATCTAATGTGTTTTTTCGTAGAATCTCAATGTTTGCTCATGTGGATGTTAATAACAACCACATTCCTTTCAATGTCATGAATATTGCGTGTCAGCTTTATTTATTCATTTCCATTCATATCCATTCATAGGGTGGATAGCCCTTTCAGCTCAAGGCTGATTTCCAAAGGGGTCCACATACATGTAAAAATACAACGTATACAAAACAATGAACAAATACAAACGTATGATAACTCTATAACAGCAAACTGGGAAAAAACAAGATATATAAGATTTTGCACAGTGGTCAAATGGGAACAAAGAAATTAACAAATAGATTAGACAAAATAAATGTAAAAATATAGTCTGAAACATTAAATGAAGAAATAAATCATACAATAGTTTACCAATTGTTAATCTAATATGGTAATAATAATCTAACAGATTTAGGAAATACAAAAACGATAAATAAAACAATAACTGAAACATTTTTTTGAAAATTTATACGGTAGTATACTGAATCATCTGATTAAATTAAATCATATTTATTAAAAGTATAATCAATCAATAATCAATTAAAAACATAAGTAACAAATTAAATGAAGCATGTAAAATATGAATAATATTCAAAACATATGAAATTAAATATAAAATGCTTTGCAAATTAGAAATCAAATATGTCTACAGAATAAAAAGGAATGGTTTAAACAGAATAAAACAATGATAAATAAAAAGACTGTATAAAAAAGTATTAAATCATGCAATTGAATTAGATAATACTTTCAAGATAAAACCAACTTCGTTGTTAGGAATGATAAAAATAAGTTCATAATTAGATGAATATTCAAGTAAAAAACATAAGTCATAAATGAACGGATACGGTTTTAAGACAAAATTTAGTTACATAGTATATAAAAGAAGTATAAAGAATATAGGGTCGGCATGGTAATACAAATGGTTGGTGAAATTGATTAAAGGCAAGAAAGATACATAGAATAAACAATGAAGAGGATTTGCGAAAGCGTTGATAAAATTAACACAATATTAATTACAACTAGATAGCTGATAAGAATAGAATTGAGAGTAATGATTATGATAATGAAAATGATCACTAATGATGATAACAATATTCACTGTCACCACAGTGAATTCGCCATGAAACGGCAACAACGACACAACATTGATGTCTACTCGTAGCAGAATAAAAAAGTGAGTTGACTATCTTTGCGGTGTAGAGCGATAGTCGACTTCGCGAATGTTACGACAGACTGAGAATAATATCAAAGCTCGTAATGATTACACAGGTCTATAAGTTTTAGGTATGTTAGATATTTAGATGTTTCTTCTTTTTTTTGCATACTACTTTTGCTTCTCATGTTAAAAAGAAGAGACAACAGATGAGTATTTGTAAACATTTGAGCCATTTCTTGTCTTAGATATGTATGACCTAATCTCTGCATGGTATGTAGATACATGAGTTCTTTCTGAGTTGCATTCTTATGTACCTGTTTACATGTCAAACTCGCTGTCCTCGCCTGTAACTGGATGTAACTCACGTCTATCGCCGTTTTTTCGTGCATGTCAATGGTTTGGTTGCTGTACTTTGGAAATCCCAGTAAAGGTTTCTATCACATTAGGGACAATAAAATAATGAAAATGGTAATCACGAAAATAGTGACGAATACAACTGATGATGACAAGAGGTTATAATTGAAGGGGTCGGTGCAGTATAGTGCTAACCCACACAATTGTCATTATGAGATAATCGCTGTTAAATGTTTGGAAAGTCCATACATTGTGCATTAATAAAACATGAATGCATGCATTTTTTACCATCTTATTGGTTGAATTCAAATATGATATTTTCACGGAGGTTAGATTGAAGGGTAAGGATCATGAAAATGCATGTAACTCAATTTTGACAAAATTGTGGGTTAGCACTATATTGCACCGACCCCTTCAATTATAAGAGAAATCAATTATAATCCTTTAATTTTGTTATCATAGCAGCACAGCAAATTTATAATATTCTCTATGCAAATGTATGGTGTGAAAATAGTAGAAAACGATCTTTATGGTTACCGTTACCGTGTTACGTATCATGAAAATAAATACTGATATAACATATAATGTTATATCTCTATATAACTATGTATGTGTATATAATTTAGTGTGTGTGTGGGCGTGTGTGTGTGCGTGTTTGATGTGTAACTACCGCAACAGTCTTGTATAGGATGGGACCCACGCTCCATAGTTGCTAGGGATGTACAATACTGTCAGGATTGAAAGCTGGGTGAAGAGAGCATCGAAGTCAAAAGAATAACAATGGTCCCATCATGATGTGCGTATTGTCCGCAACAACCATCTGCCACAAGAGAGGCTGTCTGGTGTATTCATACTTTGACGAAGAATGACGTCAAATCTTTTGTTTTCTTTGAATTCCTCCGTGAATTGGGTAACGTGTCAATGTTCGGAAGTTTTGAGAGAGATTTGAGAAAGAAGAAAAGAAAGAAAAATAAATAACGAACTGTTTTCATCAAAGGTGCTGTGATGCAGCTTTTGTTAGAAATATTTAGTTTATGAAAAACTGACTGAATTCATTGTGTTTAGACTTCAGAGTAGATGATTAATGTATCCTGTATTGATGGGGTGGGTCTAAGAGATTTCTTTTTCCAGATTTACGCACAAAGAAGGGGAGAAAATAAGGGCATAAAATCTCAAATGTCTTCTTAAAGCTGTGAGGAAGTTGTACTAATATGTCCGGACACAGACTTAGGTTTGAATGTCTTAAATAGTTAGTCTTCGTTCGGTGATTATTCTAATTGTCAAAGTTTTGCCATCAAATTGGTTTCTAATGTATCCTTGTATGCCCAGATGTCTTTTTAATGGCTTATCTTATTTCATAGTAAGAGGAGATCGAATTCACCATTTTTTTTTTTCGTTTCAACAGTCTCTTATTTTCATACTTTGGTCTTATTTCATATCTTCGTTTGTCATATGAAAATTGATTGAATGAAATGCAAGGGTTCACTATCTTACACTTTGGCGTGCTGCTTGAGGTTGTAAGAAAAATAATCATTTAATTTGGCAGTAAAGTAAAGATGGACAAATTGTCAGGAGAAACATTTTCCTGACGTTATACAATGTACATTCAAAAACGCTCGAGGGTTGCTACATTACTGAGAGATTATATACAAAACTGATGAGCGCTGGGTGAATGAGAGTAACCACAGTATGTAAGTCTTGTGAGTGGCGTAGGTTATATCTCGATGTCGTGTTTACGGAAACAAGATCTTAGTCCCAGATAGCAAGGTGATGTAACAAGATTATGCATTTGATTAGATTTGTTTTGACGACAAATTAATCGCTTTTAATCGGCAAGGCAATCTGGCGATATCTTCATTCCCAAACAGATTTTTTAAGGCTGAGAGACGGACGTATTAAAATCCTTTGCGAAAATCGGTCAATAAACTTTTTCAGGAGCAGCTAGGCCAGCATTGCCAAGTTTGTTCTGCTGTTGACTTGACTGGGAAAGCCACCAACACACGAATTACGATGTCACAGCGAAGCATACAAGCACTGACTAAATTGGAGAATCGTCACCCCCTTTTTATTCCTATATAGCCCTAGATAATTTTCCCCATACAGTTTCAAAACACAGGGAAAAAACTATCATCGTCAATAGCTGATTATTGACGACCTATATCGTAAACGTACAAAGAACAATAATACAAGATTACATGATATAACGTATAGATGTAACATTTTTTTGTCAATTATATTATATATGTATACATAATACATGCATATTATAATACATGCAAGCACATCTATGCAAAGTATATGGCGATGATCTCGTATGCACTTTACGAAATTAATTGCATGATTTGCCCAAGGGCGTTTTTTTTTCTCACCAAGGTCAAAGGCCAAGGTGAAAAAGTTCTCAGTGGCGCATGACAGCGCGAGCATAATCTGTGTTAAAATGAATTATCTAATTGAAACCTGTGTTAAAAAGTCACCTTTTTGATAGGGGTCGGTGCAATATAGTGCTAACCCACACAATAGTCATTTTGAGATAATCGCTGTTGAATGTTTGGAAAGTCCATACATTGTTCATTAATAAAACATGAATGCATGCATTTTTTTTACCATCTTATTGGTTGAATTCAAATATGATATTTTCACGGAGGTTAGAGTGAACGATAATGATTATGAAAGTGCATGTAACTCAATTTTGACAAAAGTGTGGGTTAGCACTATATTGCACCGACCCCTTCAATTGTTAATTACATGTGTAGATAGAGAAATATGTGATAGATTTTGTTTTCATTAATCTTATGGTATAATGCGTTCTAAGATCTTATTATAATTATTATCATTATTATTATTATCATTATTATTATTATTATTATTATTACTATTATTATTATATCATTATTATTATTATTATTATTATTATTATCATTATTGAATTAGCTTCAACTTTCAGTAATGTTCGGCATGCAAATATGATAGAGTGTGGGTGCATCTTTAATAAAAGGGACAAAGAACAAACTTTTTGAAAACAAAAAAACAAACAAACAATTGAGAATCATGCTGGAGACATTTTCTAGCGTATTTCTTAGCAAAAGTAGGTAAATAAAGGACAGTAGGATATGACTGGCAAGCTACACGCTGGCAGTAACAGTTGGTCAAGCACATAGACCAACGCGATTTGCCGATCGTGAGGCGATTGGAAAACTTCGTTTAGAATGACATTATAAACTCTGATGTCTCTGTACTTGGCAATGATTCTGTGCCACAGTGTTGAGAGCACTGGGCTGTTTAACGGTCTATACAGTTTGGCAGGCGGGATCACACCAAACAGAGAACCAAAAAGTGCTGTCAGCCACGGGAAGCCACGGACAGAGTTACCTGCGCAGGGAACAGCTTTTTCTCGGTTGCGCAGTTCTCGGGATCGCGCCACCACTCGGCCTAACGCGTATAGTCGGCGAAAAAAGTATCGATAAAAAGGGTCCAGAACTAGACTAAGAACAGCTGGGAAGGCGACTCATTGGAGCTTGCCTCGTTTTGGACGAGATGGCGGGAGTAAAACTTGTCTCCTAAGTCACTTTGGCGGGTTTCAAAAAGTCGCCTTTTTGACCCCTCCTGTTTGCACACCTACACCAGGCCTTGAACACTGCCTGGAGGAATGGAGGACCAATAGGAATGTGGGTAGATGAGGTGTAGAGAAAAGAGATTTATTTGTAAACTTTCGGAAATACATTTCCTGTTGAGTTAATACTCTTTTGTAAACCTGCAACAATTCCACTGATCAATTAAAATGAGACGAATGGGTTTCTTCTAGGAGCCCTAATGTTTGATCAATCACTAAACATGACCCAAATGTGGTTTTTCGTAGAACCTCAAATATTTGCTCATTTGGATGTTAATAACAACCGCATTCCTTTCAATGTCATGAATATTGCGTGTCAGCTGATGATAAGAATAGAATTGGTAGTAATGATTATGATAATGATCGATGATGATGATGATAGTAACAATATTCACCACTACCGCAGCTCATTCGTCATGAAAGGGCAACAACAACACAACATCGATCAAGTTTGTTGATATCTATTCGTAACGGAATTAAAGGGGAGTTTACGATCTTTGCTGTGTTGAGCGATAGTCGACTTCGCGAATGTTACGACAGAATGAGAATATCAATGCCTATTATGACGACACAGGTCTGATCCCTGTGGGTTGATATAAGTAGGATGGAAACCATAGAATCATCAGTCCTGTCAGCGTCACCTTGAATGTCCCAGGGATGTCTGTCCTTGACACAATTGGTCCGCTGGTATTCAATGCAGCGATGTCTTTGTACATAGCCTTTGGTGCCCTTGAACGAATATATTCTAAGCCTAATGCGCTTGCTGGCTTTGTATGCTGTTATCGTAATGTAAAATCTTCCGCTCTGTCGTTACGGAAGGCAAACATGGCTATTTATTCCACTCACATCAAGAGAATTAACCTCAAATAAAAAAACAGTATGAAAAAAAGAGGAAGAAAAATACCATAAATGATAACATCAAGTGCTACTAGTAATTCCTGCGTGTGTGTGTTCTCATACAATGTGTGTGCGTGCATGTCTGTGTGTGTGTTAAAATGTTTTTGCAAACTATAACCTGTCAACGAACAGTCTTGCCTAGCTTTAGGCATGCAACGTGACATTTGTAGATGGATGGTGTATTTTTAATCTATACAGATTAAGGAAAACGTGGAAAAAAAAGAAATTATGTCACATTGGGCTAATTTACATATTCTCCTTTCCATTTTCTCTCTTTTGGCAAAATGGCTTCTTGCCATCGAACAAAACCTGCATGATATGTGGCCTATAGTGTATGACAGTGGTTGGAAGTGTGCACTGATTTAGCGTACAATAAATGTATCTGAAGTTGCTTTAAATATAGGAGTACAGTAGTCAAATAATAATACGGTCTTTTTTAATCCAGGGTCATGAGGGTATCCTCTTCAGTGTTACCACTGCTCTACCAGAAGGCCCTGCCATTACTATTACCCCGGCGTTGCCAGGTACACATTTGTAAACCTGGGTCGAGAAGGACATGGTGGGTAAAAACATCTTGTCCAATGACATAGAGGAAAAGGGTCGTAGTTGCGGAATTATCAACCATACAACATGATTTTTATGATATTTTGTGATGACAAACCAATGGAAGAGTTTTTGATTTGGTGAAACTTTACCTCAGCTAATAATAATGATGATGATGATGATGATAATGATAATAATAATAATAATAATAATAATGATAACAATGATGATAATAATGATAATAATAGTAATAATAATAATAATGATGATAATAATAATAGCAATGATAATAATAACTGGTTTTTATTTAGTGCATTTCACACTTGTTAAGTATCTCAATGCGTTTTACCAGGGAGGTGGCTTTCCACCTCCCTGGCTTTACTATTATTACCCCGGTCACAGGATGCATCATTTCCAGCCATCACTGACAGTGCTCACTCTCCACTTCCTGGGGAGCGTTCCAGCCAGTCGCAGCATTTTACAGGCGCGCCCATGCTGACCAACCAACATGAACTTTCTCATCCTACCGGGTACCCATTTATAGTCCCGGGTGGAGAGCAGCAATGTGGACAAAATGCCTTATCGAAGGGCAAACTTGTCGGGCTTGGCATGGGCTCAAACCCACGAACCATTATACTACGCTCATGTCGTTCACGGACGAGCGCTCTTATCCACTCAGCCACGACACCTCCAGCTAATATTTTCGTTTGTGTTTGTGACCGATGTCACTTTTCGGTGAAAACTTGTGAAAACTTTCAAATTTTATACTAGTAATCGTCTCGCAAGTTGATCGGATCAAAACAGTAATCATTGCGATGCGTCAACAGAGGGCGCCAATCAACGCCATGTCGCGGGGCAGGCAATCTAACTGACAGTACCGTTTACACCGCGAAAGGCCTCATGCGCGTATTGAAGCAGAACTGGACCAGCCGGGCCCGATCACTTTAAAGGAATCGGAAATTCTTTAAAAAAGAAAGAAAATAAGCACTAATACCAGCTTGCTCCCCCACAAAAAAACAAACAACAACCCAACCAACTAACCAACTTTTCCGATCTTTACTAAACAAACAAACAATCAAACAAACACATAAATGCAAACACACACACACAGACACATACGCACATACTCACACGCACAAACAATAGCTTAGCTTGATGAGGGTATATTCCTTTCCAAAATACAACTCACTGAGTGGCTGGACATGTCGTTCCATTATGAGTTCAGAAGGACAATCAATGTTTCTAAAACAGATACAATTTTTTAGTACTGAAACCATGATCTTCCTTTAAAGGGGAAATCCAGTACAAAAGATAAGTTATAGTCTGATAAAAAAAGAGTAAGATCATACGAGTTCAGCGGTAAAATTTTGACTGAGATTGGATGAAAAATAAGGAAGTTATGAAATTTTGAAGTTTTGCTAATTCATGCAAAAACAGTTTTTGTACAAAGGATATGAAATGCAAATGAGTGAGCTGACCATGTCATAACCACACAATTCTCCATTGACCGTGTAAAAAAAAATGAGGAAAATTCAATGTTTCTGTCATTGAAGTCTGAAACATGATGTTATTCCTGTTTAGATAACTCCAGAATATATGAGGACTTGAGCCTCAGGCATAATTGCATTTTTGAATGAAAAACTGGAAATTTCAAAATTTTATGTACAAACTATACGGCAAGTTGTGAGGGTATGACATGCTCGCTTTGCCATTTGCATATTCATCTTGACCTTTCTAGAACTGTTTCCTGAAAAATTAGCAAAACTTTAAAACATCACAACTTCTTCACTTTTCAGCCGATTTTGATCAAAATCATACCATTGAATTCGTAACATTTTACTCTTTCTTATCAGACCAACTTATATTTGAACTGGATTTCCCCTTTAAGAACCTCTGAGAGGAGCTTCAGCAGAGATAGAGAAAAAGTGCACAGTTGAGATCTGAGGTGTAACACATCCATTGGTTTATCTAGGTATGAAACAAGAAAGATATCAAATCTTTTTATCCTTGATTAAAAAAAAAAGAATCTCTAACACGAGAATAATTTGTGAGTGGTGAGACCTCTAATACAATACAATACAATATTCTGATATAACTTTGGGTGTTGTTTTTGTTTTTACATAGCGTTTCCCGCAAGACATCGACAGGGAAAGAAGTACTGCAAGATGATCACACATTCTGTTTTTATTACTGGGTGACTGTGGATAGCTGAATATCTCTTACATCGTGTGAGCCATTACAGGTGGGTGCACTCGAACTTCAAGTGAGCACGAGGCCAACGAATGAATCACCAATACCAAAATGGAATGAGATTCAAAGCATCTACAGGGTGTGAAGCAAAGCCATTTATCTCCCAGGCGAGCCGGCGCAAAGGGTAGAACGCCCACGGGCTGGAGATAGGCGTCAACTCCATCCCTGCACGCTCTTTGCTCGTATGTGCATTTGCATAATTACTCAGTATACTGAAAGGATGCGTGACCCAAACGGAAACTTACACAGAAATATAAAATGACAATGTCGCTAATCTTCATAATCATACAATTCTAAGAATTGGTTCCAGTATTTCGGTTTGCTGTGCATTTCCTTTTGAAAAGAGAAATGTTGTTGTTCTTTGTCTTGATTACTACCAGGTCTTCATCCAAGGTCCACGGTTGAATGCAAATGCACTGACTAACGTAATTATAACTATGATGATATACATAATAATTGAATGAAATCGGTTAAGACTAGTCTCGGTTAAGACTAGTCTTGTCGAAATCTGAACGCCTTGGTGAAACTCTTTTAAACACCAATTATTAAACAAACAGAAGAGGAATCATTATGCATAAGGTTTCCAAACTTGACGAATACTTTTTGTGCCCTGTGTCAGAATCTTCATACTATTCATAAGTACATCTGTAGTTTTTCTACCAAATAAAGTAAAAAAGGAAACTTTGTTACTCGTAAAGATTCGCATCAGCTACAAGGTCGAATTGTCAATTTGAACTACTAAAACTCGTTTTCTTCAGTTCATACTGAAAATTGCAATCAGTTCAAATTACGTTTCTTTGTATCAGGTTTGCTTTAAGTTTTTATCTTCCTTGTATATTGCTGTCTCGGTCAAATCATCTTCTTCGTATTTTCTCCTTTATTTTCTCTTGTGCATTGTGGTGTCAAATGATACTAACCGAAATGACTCAATCAAAATATGACTGAATGCTACAGACTTGACCACATCTGAGGTCACGTCAGTAGCTGAAAAACGGTTTAAAGAGTGTATACATGCAGTGTTGTATACTGTTTTGTAAGATTGTTATTTACGGTATGCGAGGTCCTTGGTTCAAACAATCTTGTTTTCAAGAAGAATCAACAAATTAATTTATGAAAAATTCATGTTATGAAACATTTTCGAGAGAGTTGTCAGCGAATTACGGAAGTGGATGTGTGCATATTGTCAAAATGAGTCTGCCACTTTGCCCTGGAATTTCGTTCTGTCCTCTAAATGAATCGAAACATAGACAGTATTCTTGTAAATTCCTCTACAAGTTTATATCTCTTTTCCGATGTGAAAAAGACACTGTCGTTTTCATGTCTATTCGGTACGACACAATATACTTGTAGTTTCCATGGTATAATTGGGGGGCAAGAACCAATCTGCCCCAAGTACTTCAGTATTACTCAGTACCTCGCTCACTGCAATAATATTGTCTTAGACGCAAGTTCCGATTCTCTCTACCATTTAGGGAAAATGTAATCTGGGCCCTGTTTCATAAAGCTGTTCGTAAAGTTACGAACAACTTACGAGCGACTGGTGATCAGTTCTGATGTGCTATACTTATCAGAATTTCCATAATTCAGCACAAGAACTGATCACCAGTCGCTCGTAAGTTGCTCGTAACTTTGACGAACAGCTTTATGAAACACCCCCAGATCACATGTGAGATAATGATATGAGTCTTTCCTAGGCCTTAGTTAACGAGTCATTTTCCAACAACAACTAAAAAACAACAACCCTTAGTTAATAATGAGCATGTTACATTTCAAGCGTGGATTGACTGCTATGACGTCATCACAGCTTTAATGCTGCCAATGTCAAGTGATCGCTAGCTATCAAAATATAGAGAGAGCGTGATGTTTCCCTGTAAGATCAGCAGTGACAATTTTCATATGGAGCTTTTATGCCTTTACTGGACAAGTTCATCTCTCCAAGGAGTGAGGAGGCTACTACCTCCTTGGTCTCTCGCACTTTCTTCGCGCAGTTTTGCTTACATGACATTATATTACATTTTTATCATTTTGACATATCCGTCCTTGAGCTTACTGCTAATATGATATACCTATCGTCATCTGAGATAAATTGGATTTGCATGAAAGGAGAATGACAGGAGAAGAAATAGATAGTCGACAGAGATAAACCCATCATCAATCTTAACCAACTCCATTCTGTCATGACATTCCACCGCGATGTCCCCGAAGGGTTTATAAAATGAATAATGAATGCTGGTGCCATGTTTTGTTTTCCTTTATTTTTTTGTCAAGTTCAAGACGTGAAAATCAACTTTGCCTGAGGATAATTCTTTGATATCCACATTATCTATTTCGAGATCTACATCCATCTATCTATCCATCTATACAATGTATCTGTGTTTGTGTGTATGCGTGTGGGAGAGAGATGGCGTAGTGTAGTATACCTGATAACTCTTGATGTTTTTGTTATTTGAAAAAAATACAAGAAACAATAAGTAACAAACGCTGTATCAAAGGTGACGATATTGAAAGCTGTGCATCTTAGTCAAACACGTCTATGGGAGCTGGATCGGGAGTTGTAGGAGGGCAAGGTTTATTGCTTAAGGTTTTCGAGAAAAAAAATTGAATGTGATCAATGTCCCGAAAAAAAAAAAACCTTTTCTGATAAAAAAAAAGAAAGAAAGAAAACAGAAGAAAAACAAAAACGTGTGAGCGAAAAGCACCTTGTGCGAGCAGAGAAACATATTTACAAAATGATGATCTACTGTCACTCAGGACTAAACAATATCATGCGAGATGCACAGGGCATTCCGGACGAGGTTGGTTCAAGGAAAGCACAATGCCTGACGCACAAACATTACCACCTTCTTGTGGAAAGGACGATAAATGAAGGAAAATGATACAAAACATAACAACAAATGCTAGAGCAAAGAACTCGTCTCTTGGCGATAAGAATAACGTATTACGTGCCATGCGGCATATTATAAAGTCAGTCTGTGCCAGTTGTCTGGCTGTCGAACCATCACACATGCGGTTATTTCTGTTTGTTGAGTGTGTGAACGACATCATTACCAGTGTATCGTCGGTGTACGTCACTGAGTAGAGGTCAGTGTTGTACGTTGGCTCTCATGTTATCTGAGAGTCATCAATAGAGGGCAGTATTTAGCATACATCTACAACAATCTGTCACGTATACCGCCTCGCGCTGAAAGTTAGTAGACATGGTTGATGTTGAAAAACAAATCCAGAACAATAAAACAGAAGACTTTTTAAAGCCATTTATAAGAGGAAGAAGAGAACTGAATAACAAACAAACAAACACGTAGACAAACAGACAGACAAACCTCACAGGACCTTGTCATTGTCTCATTCTTAATGCAGTCTTTTTCAAATGAAATGCTACGTCATGTTCAGGTCAACGGCAAATTACAAAAAAAAAAAGAAGCATACAGAACAACAATTTTACGATAAAAGAGGTTAGAAATCATTCGGACATAAAGTGGAACACATTAGACTTTAAAGTTGTAACGAAACATCGACATTGGTCACTTACTGTACTAGTACGCAAATTAAAAGAATGACGAGATTATTGTCCAATAAGCCTCCACTGACATGCATATAAATTTTTTCAAAATTTTCTTCTTTGAAGTAACATTAAAAGCAATAATATTTTAAGCAAGACAGCCAAAAGTTTATCAGCCTACCACATGACAGTGAAATTCGAAGAAATTGATGTCATTGCAACGATGACTTTCGTAAGTTTGTTTCCGTTCAGAAGACAGCAAATACTGTCGACAAACATCGCATGATTGTATGATACTCATAAAGTTCTTATCTGTCTTCCGATTTCCGATTAGTCACACGAAGTAAACAGAACCAGCCTGCTCACCTGTTTTACGCAAACGTCCACGTTTAGTCTGAAATTTGGTGATCTTTCACATACATTTGAGAAGATGATTGAACGTTTGTGAGATAATGAAACACTTGAAATGAGGCGATATTGATACCGATGATGAAGGCATATGGTTTCCATAAATCTTACCTTGTTTTTCTTCTAGGCGTGACCGGTTACGAAGGTGGTTGGAAATTCTGTGCAAGC
This sequence comes from Diadema antillarum, assembly GCF_040938485.1. Classification (NCBI taxonomy): domain Eukaryota; kingdom Metazoa; phylum Echinodermata; class Echinoidea; order Diadematoida; family Diadematidae; genus Diadema; species Diadema antillarum. The sequence continues at coordinate 132,054 of NW_027271431.1, forward strand.
TCTGTAAACACCAGGCACAACAGAATACTGAGTTAACAACAACAGGAACAATAAAAGCAATCTTGAAACTCTTTTTTTTTCCAGTGAAATACGCGGTGAAGACTTCAAATTGCTCACTGTGACGTACTAGTACCTAAAATGAGAAGATCAAATGAAAAGCGATGATAGACAGATAGACATAGAGATAGAGAGAGAAACATAGAGTTCACACACATACGCGCACACAACATATATATATATATATATATATATATATATATATATATATATATATATATATATATATAGCCAAGATTATATAGCTAAGATTACATATCAATGATCCAGCAATTTGATAGCATGGAACTTTGCTGGTGCGATAATGTCAAATCATTTGAAAGGTTATGAGAAATGGCGAGAAAGTTATCAGACTTAGCCATGGAAAGCTTTAGAGAGGCGAGTATTGTGATTGCACTCAAGACTGGCAGACATCATTAAAATAGATTGCAAACGATATCTCGTGAGAGAGATACTGGCACGTACAGACATGCACACAGACAGACATGTACATGGACAATAGATAGGTAATATGAGAGAGGAATGTGATCTTTTATGGCGGGAGAATATTAGGCAGAATGGATATGACATCATGCACTACGCACGTCTACCCTCAACCCACGCTCCACTTCATGAGGGATTTGTGTTGCCGCCTTTTGTAAGCATTTCTGTTAGTTTTTAATGTAGACGTTCTACGATTCTACTCTACCTAACTTACATTGGAACTGTATGTCTGGTTTTTTTTTTCTTTATTTTTCAAAGAAGTCAAGTTATTTCAGTTAATCATTGACTGTTCTGTTAATGACATGTCTAGTTTTAACAGAGTTTTAACAATTTAATTGTGCTGTCACTTTAGAAATATCCATGATCAAAATATCCCTACCTGATAAACTCTTCAATTCAAATTTAATTCTAACATTGATTCCTTTCAGGAAACAATAGTGTGAGTGAAAAATGAAAATCCATACACTAATATGATATTGAGTCCACACTATAATTCTGGGAACGTAAACATACATGAAACAACGGCAGGTGTACCTTGCAATTAACCCACCCCTTTACATACACACACGCACAAACAAACACACACAAATACTACATTCCTACATGTATAAACGAAAATATAAGTGCATAATGTCTTGCATAATTACGTGCACATTGAATGCCATAATAACTATCAGTCTATACACACTGTACTCAATAGTCATCCATTCATCCATTCATGCATATCATTACCATGAAAAAATTAGGTATTCTTGATAAGTTCACTTGTATGATGGGTGATATTCGTGTCATAGGTTTAGATGTAATGCACTTTCTAAGTATTCCTAAATTTCATTGGCATGTCATAGAGCTACAATATTGTATGTAGCTCCATCCATGATGGTAGGTAGCTCCACGGGTGCGGACACACACACACGCATGCACTCGCTCACAAAAACAAGGGTAGAACAGTAGCGGCAACTAGGCACAAGAGGGCGATATTCGTGATTGAAGGAGCGAGTAAATTGAGTCAGGAATAAGATGCTGCAAGAGTCAAGAATTAGAAGGGAGACAGAGAGACAACAACAACAACAACAACACCAACAAATTGGGGAAAAATGGAAAAGGGCTGGTTTGTAGTCTCACTTTCCATCTTTACCCCAAGTTTAACACAGAAAGCAGGTGACATGAGAAAACCTCAGCACAAAATACTGACCGTCATGGCCATCGGATTGATTGTGATATAACTATACTGTTAGATTTTATATGTATGATTTACATGTAAGTTCGTTCACAACTGTTCTCATACATCTCCGCACTAATCAAAAATATTTTGTTCATATGACAATGATCCCCCTAAGTCTAAAAGAAAAAAAAAACCAACAAAGTGACAAGAAACATCTTAACTTTTCTTAAATTTAGATAGAGACCTCGTCTTTCTCTGTCTCTCAGAATGTGTCAGAACATCATGCTTTAGATAGAGATGGAGATGGAGATAGAGATGGAGATGGAGATGGAGACAGAGAGAGATAGAGATAGAGATAGAGATAGATATAGAGATAGAGATAGAGATAGTGATAGAGATAGAGATAGAGATAGAGATAGAGATAGAGATAGTGATAGAGATAGAGATAGAAATAGAGATAGAGATAGAGATAGAGACAGAGATAGATATAGAGATAGAGATAGAGATAGAGATAGAGATAGAGAGATAGAGAGATAGAGAGACAGAGACAGAGACAGAGACAGAGATAGAGATAGAGATAGAGATAGAGATAGAGATAGAGATAGAGACAGAGACAGAGACAGAGATAGAGATAGAGATAGAGATAGAGATAGAGATAGAGATAGAGATAGAGATAGAGACAGAGACAGAGATAGAGATAGAGATAGAGATAGAGATAGTGATAGTGATAGAGATAGAGACAGAGACAGAGACAGAGACAGAGACAGAGATAGAGATAGAGATAGAGATAGAGATAGAGATAGAGATAGTGATAGTGATAGAGATAGAGACAGAGACAGAGACAGAGACAGAGACAGAGATATAGGTAGAGATGGAGATAGAGATAGAGATAGAGATAGAGATAGTGATAGTGATAGAGATAGAGACAGAGACAGAGACAGAGACAGAGATATAGGTAGAGATGGAGATAGAGATAGAGATAGAGATAGAGATAGTGATAGTGATAGAGATAGAGACAGAGACAGAGACAGAGACAGAGACAGAGATAGAGATAGAGATAGAGATAGAGATAGAGATAGAGATAGAGATAGAGATAGAGATAGAGATAGAGATAGAGATAGAGATAGAGATAGAGATAGAGATAGAGATAGAGATAGAGATAGAGATAGAGATAGAGATAGAGATAGAGATAGAGATAGAGATAGAGATAGAGATAGAGATAGAGATAGAGATAGAGATAGAGATAGAGATAGAGATAGAGATAGAGATAGAGATAGAGACAGAGACAGAGATAGAGATAGAGATAGAGATAGAGATAGAGATAGAGAAGGAGATAGCGGTGATGATGATGCCTTCATCTTGCAAGTCTTCCATACACCTGTACACCCGTTTTCACGTAATCTCTGGGGTTTTTTAAGATGAGGGGGTTGTAATTACGAATTTTCCACCAAAAACGTGTCTTTCCACAGCATTTTGTATGCAAATTAAATAGATGAGCTGCATAAGGTGATGGCATTATCAGTTTCATCTACATTGTTCGGTTGCTCCTTCAATCACTGTTTCGTTATATTTAAAAAAAAGTAAAAAAAGAACAAAATGAAGCGAAACTTTATCATCCAAGACTATCTCATTTCATTCACAATGTTACATTAGTAATGTAACTTCCATTCTGTTCGTCTGATGTCATCCTACTTACTAAATTTTGTTTTGTTTTGTTTTATTCTGTTCTATTTCTTTTATCTGATAGCGAGGTTTTTATCTTCTGGTTCTAGAAAAGAAGAAGAAGAGGAGAGTGAGTACTTGCATGCCAACGTTCATTTTGAAATTTAATATTTACTCCCCCCCCCCCCCTCCTCTCTTGATATGAGGGGTCATCATGTGGGGAACATAGTTTCTAGAATAAAGAATGCCATATTGAATGCCCCCAGCGATCGTTGTTGGCTAAATATCGATTTCTTCAAGGAGAAATCGCCTGTCCCTGTCGTGTGTTCCGAGCTAAATGGCTATTGTGTTGGCCCACCCGCTATCCCCACATGGACACACATCTTTGTGTTGTCATTAGAGCTACAAACAAGCAACCCGCCGTGACGACTTTCCCCCTCGAGCTCCGGCGCGGGGCATTGAACACTTGAGTGGAAAACTCGCCGCATCAAAGCAAATAATACGTTTGGATGCAAGCAATCACCACCACGCTCTACCCCATGGATCCCATCTCATTACATCCTTTTCTGTACAGCGATGTTCTTCGATGTTTTGCCTGCCTTGCGATGATCAGAGGGTCTTCACGTTATTAAACATAACACCCCCTAGGTGGCAACTGAATGGGCTTCGCATTATTATCAATTCTTCACGCTTTTGCCCCCGCAGATTGACACTGAAAACCCCAGAAGAAGAAAAAACACAGGAACAACAACGGCTTCCACTCCTGTCGTGGATTTATCAGACGAATGAACCCCAAGGTGTTTACTCCGTCGAGCATGGAAAGCTAAATGTGTATGCCCAGAGGATTTGTCCTTTCATCACAGCGTATCTTTAATGCACTCAAATCTTTTCAAATGTGACGTAGGTGAGGAAAACGAGGGAGGATTTTAGAACTAGAGCTCGAGCGTCACGGAAACCCTATAAAAATGGATCTGTTGACTCTACGAGAGCAGCAAACACGGCTGCTGATAGCCAGGGAGTACACGCTAGCGGCGAATCGACTGTCCAGACCGCCACCGTGGCACAGCGGGGGCAGACGTTGGGCGCTCTCCGCGTCTACGGTTACCATGGCGGAGCGGGAGGCGCGCTTGGTGTCCCGACATAGACAGAGCTGCCCGCCTAGCTTCTGGAGTCTTCAACGTACCGATCCCGCCAAGCCCGGCGTGAGGAGAGCCCGAACCGCTTTCACTGCCAATGGATATACTGATAGATCTAAGTAAGTATAAATGTAGCATGAAACATGATTATCTTGGAAAGGTGTTGCAATCTAAGAAGACTAAATAATGCAACATTATCTAAAAGTTTGGGGGATGAAGTCGTACTAGTTTCATAACAGTAAAAAATGTATGACGTCTATCTTTTTAAGGACCTTAATTCCTCTTCATGGAAACTATATATTTACAGCCTTCTCTTTAATTTCCGTTGCTCAGAACACCGCAGCAGACTGCGCTAAAGAGATCTTTGTCATGCTTAAGTGTGATAGATCGTGGTAAGAAAATTAATATTCCATCCCTTGCAAAACGCTAACATCAATGATGACCTACACAGCACATTTAGAACGGGTTATCAGTAGTATTTCTGACCGTCGAGTTATCCTTGAGCTTTGACCACCTTGAAAATGAATATTAAAAAAATAAGATCTGCCCAAAATCTGGATGTTTTTCATAAAGCATTTATTTCTTATAACAGAACAAAAAAAAAAATCATAGCAAAAAAGTGCAAGTAGATAGATATCAACTGTAATGTGCTGTAGTCATAGTTTAGAATATTATTGCCTCAGTATCAAATGAATGGACAGGAGAGGGAAGACAAAAAGGAAAACAAACAATGAAAACACATTTTTTTTAAAATAAATCTTGGGCCTTAAACTGGGAATGCTGCCACTGTCATTGATAAACTATGGAGCTCTATGAATAAACTTAACTAATTCCCATCACATTTGGCGTGCTATGTTGTACTTGACGAGATGTAATCCGGCTAGGAGAATATACACCTATATAAGCATGATCGGGATCGCCAGGTCAAGTGGCAACACGCACGTAAGATATTCATAAATCACATCAATTATCCTGGCCGACAATCCGTTCTCGGGTGAAACCTTTCATTCCTGTACCCTGCCCTCCCCTGCCCGAAAACTTGACACGCTGTGCACGGGTTGCAAAGGTCAGAGTTCTACCATGGAGCTACTAAACACAGTCATGTCCTACACGGCTGAGATGAATTCATTTTTGAGCGATTTCTTCGTGGGTAGTTGGCGTTCACGTTCTAGGGTGAGACGCTCTTTACAGGCAGCAAGAAGTTGTTGATGTTGCAAGAAGGTATCACTTGCCCGTTGGTGTAGGCAGTGTTGTTACGCCTCTAGAATGCCCTCCTCAGTCATTCTCAACTGATTATGACGTCGACGGTTGTTACTTACATCATAGTTCTTTTTTTTTTTGCACATTCTTGCTTTCTTTTCGTTATACGTTTTTGCCACGACCGCGCATCTCTCCACACAATAGTTACATTACCCATGACTTTCACGAGAGGGATTGAACTCTAGAGGAAGAGGAAGGGGGAGGACAGCTACAAGTTTGTAGTAAGAATTTTAAAATGTAACTCACTTAGCATGTAGAACATTTCTTTTTTTTTCGCGAAAGAATATTGACGCTCCTTATTTTCTGGCGAATTGCCTACTGACTGATTCGCAGGCATAAAAATCGTCAGCAACTATAACGGTCTTCTGATGGCCGCGGCATCAAAACTGTAATATTTCTATAAACAAATCGACGAATTTACGCAATCTTAGGAGTGTCCTCTCAAAATAAGTTATGCAGCTTGCAGGGATTAGAATTAAGGTTGCAATTAACACTGTAGGCACACGTTAACATGAACATCATGCTGCATGATATTAGTGTCATTATTGAGAAATTTATGCAGAACTGCGTGTGTACCTTGATCGCGGAAGTAAACTAACTGGTGATTATAAACGACGATACACGAATCATAAAATCAACATGTTTGGCCTATATACTAATGCCCCTGTATCATCGAATAGCACTCCACACGTACTTGGCAGTGAACTTTAAAGCCTGGAGTGATATTATTTGCACGCAAACGTACAGTTCTGGCTAACAAAACAGTAGGCACAAACTTGAAAATTATATTGAATCACCCTTATTTTCGTGGTCTACATGGAATCAGTGATGGTTAAAATTGGCAACAAACATTTCTTATCCATTTGTCGACGTTAGTTGACAAAATGGAATTCTTTGAAGTCAAACTCTTAAGTTGATGACACGGACATAAAGAGAAATTTAAGCGAGTTTATTCTCAGTTGAATAAACACAATAAAAACACACTTCTCTGTCTTATTATCAATGCTACAGCCACATTACATGTTGAAGTTATACTTGTAGGCTCTTATGAACTGCGCATCATCGTGATCATGTAGGGCCTACATAATCATGTTTACACTGATCACATATCCACGTGGGTATTTTCTTTGGTTTTAATAGGTCCTGTCACTGGTACGTCAAGGTGTAGGCCTATACCATACGTGTGTATACAGCTAAACACAAGAGGACATCTTAGTTCACTAGTCACTCAAGTCACGTCCTGTCGATTAGCTCTTATTGTCAAGCCTGGTCCAATTTCCTTCGAATTGAATGAATAGCCAAAGCGAGTGGTCTTTGGACTTCTTTTGACCAATCCTTCCCATCTTGGAAAGAAGCGGACAAAATCTTTACACTCTAACACGCACAATATGCTCGGTTCTTCGCTCGATAGATTTTTTCCCCTTTTTTCTCCTTCGGGATCAATACGGATTACAGGAATGCGATGCAAACACGGTTTTTGAGTGAAGAACGACTCATTAAGGGTGACGGCTTCCAGCGTTTCAGGGCTTTCATTCTACTCTTTCTATAGCCTATTGGTGGCGCAACAGGTGGCGTACTCAGGCGTAGAGGAGAAGAAAGCTACCATATGTCCCCACAGGACTGGCAGAGAATGAAGTTGTTGAAATCAGCTTGTATTCATCGCAATCATGGGCGTAACTAGGATTATTCTTGGCAGGGGGTTGTGGTGTTTCATTTTGTACAATAACACTTGGGAGACATTTCTGAGCAGCTCAGAGTAATTGAATAAACAGGTAGGCAAATAAAAAAAATGGATACCAAAAGTTCAACTATGATGACCCTTTCCCATTTACAACTTAGCTATAAGATGACCACCTGCAGATGAACGTAGGGCAAACCATGGATGGGTTTTAGCCAATAGTCTTTAGGAGTGGATAGGAACATACATCAAAGTTTTAAAAAAAAAGAAGGAAAAGGAAAGAAAAAGAAACATCACCGGCCTCAATGGCATGCTGCGGAAAAAGATGACTACGCATTGTATCTTGTTGATATGACATTTTCTCCAAACTTCTTGTAACAACATTCCAAGTGAGATTGTGTACACAAAGCATTATAACGACAGGTGTAAGGTCAATGTTCTTTATTTTTATGACTTCTTTTGTGTGTGTGTGGGGGGGGGACTATATAAAATGATTCAATTGCGTAGTGTATTATGTCAATCACTTTATCAATGTCATATAATGTCGGCTGAAATTGCTTAGAAACAATCTTGAAAGTAACAAGCTAGAAAAAAAAAAACTCATCAATGACAAATCTAAAAACTGAGGACTCTGCGTGATAGCATACCTTGTCTGTGGCATGTTTTGACCGAAAGATCGGTCTGTATCTGGTCGTCGGGGAAATGTTCCGCGGAGACTGCGTCTGGCTTCACGGATCCCCTCCTTATACGGAGGAGAGCGATAACGTCAAAAAAATAAAAGACTCCTCCGGACAGACGGATCTTTCTGTCTATGGCATGTTCTGCTAGCAAACCAAGCTTCATGTTTGGAAGAATTTTAACAAAACTCTCGGCAACAATTGCAATTTGTTAATGACCCCATATGGAGGCAGCCTGGTGCATTCAATCAACTGGCGTGAGAGCAGTTTTAGCGTTGCCATAGTAACTGTAGTTATTACAGGTGTCGTGTAATCATGAAGTGAGCTCCTTGGCAGTCAAAGTACATTGAACTTGACGTTTCACACTAAACCAAGTTAAAGGGTCCAAATTGACATAATTTTCTTTACATGTGTTTGGTGCCGTAAAATCTGTCATTGTTATATTAATTTCTTCTTCTTCGACAGATTCAAGCCAATACCTTACCGGCCCGAGCCCTGTCAGACCGGGGAAAGTCTACATGACTGCCTCAACAACGAGTTCACCCGCAACTTCGACGTGTCACAACTCAGGCACGTGGAAACAGCAACTCGCAATACTCTGCCAACTCAGAACGGTACGGTCAGGGAGTGTTGGTTTATATTCATTCACGCGTGACAAGAATGGTTTAATGAAAAAAAAAGGTGTGTGTGTGTGTGTGTGTGTGTGTGTGTGTGTGTGTGTATGTGTGTGTGTGTGTGTGTGTGTGTGTGTGTGTATGTGTGTGTGTGTGTGATGTGTGGGAGAGAGACACAAAAGGAGAATTGGAGTAGAAAAAGATTTGGTTGGATTATATTCTTTAAAGGTTAAATTTCCTGGTTCTGTTTATGATTAATCGTAATCATTTGGCTCTGTGCGTTCAGCGGACATACAGCTTTAAAAGATTGTCACAATGAATGTTCCAGTGACGGTTGTGTAGGCATTTTTCATTTCATTTCATTTATTACATTTCAACAACACGAAACATTTATATATACTTAGAAACACAAAATCAGTACAATATTGTAGCAAACTATGAAATACTGAGTCCGGAAGTGCCATCAGCAACTTTTACGATTGTACAGAATGTAATGGTCGGAATGGTCCATTGTGAATACTGCATAAATGTATTAAAGCGTGCACATACATACATACAGACTCGTATATTCATATATCCCCATTTTGTTTCTACTTATTTTCCCCCACGGACAGTTATCTCAGAGGAACAAAGAGCAATAGACATGGAGAGGTCGCACTCTGCTAGGTGGGTGAGGAAACGCTCTCGGAAAGTCCAGTTCAGCAGCGCTCCCGTGACCAGATACGGCGGGAACACCCCGGTCAGCAACCCGGCCGTGACCGACGCGGCGAACGGTACCGAGGTGCTGGAAAACATCGAAAATGATGAAACGTAACATCAAATTAAAGGTAGCAGCAAATCTTGGAAAAAGATGCAATCGAAACTCATCCAAGAACGCTGCCAGCCAACCAGTCTTTACAGCCAATTGTTTTCCATTAAGAATGTCTGAGGGAAATGATAGATCGACAGCTTTCCAACTGGAAACAGTATAACATCACGCATGATTCACCGTTTCCCGAACTCGCAGAAAACTTTCAACCAATTAGGCTTGACCATCGAGAGCTGTAGGGTTCAGTGTCACCAGCTACCTCTTCAGAAAGTGAGAGACCCTGGCGCTCAAGCGAGAGGAAGCGGGTCAAAATTTGAGCTCGAAAATGTCCACCAGCTCACATGATGGAGGTGTATTCTATCAATGTGACGGGCGAATGTGTTATATTGTGATAGATTCTCCCATTTGGAGCTACCCGGGCTCCTTGTCTCCGAAATCACTCATAATATATTCATTTTTCCTGTCGTTTTACTGGTAAACCTTATGAAGATGTCAAGATAAATGGTGGCTGAAAATATTTGGAAAAAGTTTACAGTCAGTACGTAAGGACGCTCTTTAAAACATTTTGTAACACTGCATGCAGCAACTGTTTGATACATGTAAGCCCTTCACAAGTTCACACAACCGACAAAATGGCGTCACTGTGGTTCACCATCATTTTGGTTAGACGACAGCATGAAAATGAGCTTGTACCTAGAACATAGAAGGAATTCATAAATGTGGTAAAAGGGAAATAGCCAATGAATTTAGAAGGACCCTATACGCTCAGGGTTCTAAGGTCCAAACGACTGGACCTTGACGAGCCAATTTGATGTTGATATGTATTTTTTTCAAATTGTAAATCGTGCATATACAATAGAATATGAAACCTGCCAAAATCCAGGGATGTTTAGATATTCCTTCCCATCATTTCTCAACATACTATAGCTATAGATATCGTCAATGACAAATGTGAAATTCCTGTTGTACTGTATAGAATGACAGGTTTCCCGCCAAAAATGCTTAATACTTTTGGGCAGAGATACAAAAGGTTTTCCTCTTTAACGCTAACGATGTAACCATTGACCGAGTATAGAGATTGCAAACATCGATGAATATAATGGAGAAAATTTCAATTAGCAGTTAAAATATTTCCGTAATTGTGTTCAACCTAGATATAGTTGTGGTTTCAAATGTGATGCAGGCTGTTTCCTGCTTCCACATCAATCGGAGAGAGGTAATCACCGTTGAAGAGACTTCAAACCTAGCTTTGACACATTTTGTCCTCATAAACCCGTTCCTTAAAAATCTGGAATTGGTCCATTAAACATACAAGGATTCCGACTAGGAGGAAGTAGGCCTATTAAAAAAATTCCTCACAAAAAGTGGTGGCTGAACTACTTTTGCAATGAGTTGATATCGCATTTTATCGCTGAACGTAATAAGTTTCTCTCCATATCCCGTGCCAGGATAGTAATGTGCTATAATATGCCTAAGTAAACAAGCACTTGCGATTTATTTTTTTTTTAAACCACCGTCACTTTTTTTATTGCGCTTCAAATGTTTTTATTTCACAGTAACACTAAGCACATTATGGCACAATGCGGTACTGGAGCTATACTGGAAATGTTTTCGGCGAAGCATTTTAAAGTGCTGCATGGCTCTTAGGTTGCAAGACACTCCATTCGCATTCCTATCTTTTGAGAAATGCAGTGTGCACGTGATCACTCACTTCATTATTGCATAATCATTATGTAACCACTTTGTTGAGAACATTGAAAATGTCAATCATGTGCAAATATATAGCATACACTCATATACCTCACGGGTTTTTTTTTATGTACATGTCGCTTCGCCGAAAGTAATGTGTCTACAATGTCAAGGCAAAGAGTCGAGAACAGTTACGGCATATTGTGTGTTACATCCAAGGACTGTCGCCATGATAACGTATTAACGTGAACTTACGAAACTGTTGACAGCCTTGAGACCGAACAGTGGGTTGTATGTCAAACTTATCTCATAGATATCATGTCTTTAAAAATTCGTCATTGTGTTTATACTGTTATCATATCTTATGATCTGAAAGTTTTTTGTTTGTTTGTTAAAACTATCTGAACTAGTATCTCGCATTCAACTCGTTGTGAGGATAAATGATACAGCTAATTCGTTTGACTAGAAAGAGAGAGATAGAGAGTGAGAGAGGGAGAGAGCTGGAGAGAGAATGATTATGTATTGGTATATGATATACTGATATACATGCATTATTAATGCAGCAAACCAACCTGATATCAGTTTTGTACTGTGGGCCTTGAATAACGATTCCGTCCAATTCTTGATTTTAGAGAATATGTTAGTTTTCGTAATTTTCTTGTTGTCATACCATGATTTTTTTCGTTGTTTTTGTTGCAAAGTTAGAGAATATCAAAATAAAAGCTTTGAGATGCACTCTTTAAACATTAACATACTCGTTTGACTAATCCTTGCTGAGAATCTGGTGTCTCATTACACCGTGTGTTATGAAGATATTAGATATGAATTCGAATGTCCCATAACTTGAAACTCAAATTACATAATCATACTCCTATCTTTTTACTTTAAAAGATGACGAAGTTTGTCCGTGCATGGTGAAAATTCAACATACGAATAAGCTTAACTGCTTTTGTAGAATATTCTACGAGCGCAATGTTTTAATTTCCAATGGATTGAAATGATAGGGTTCTTGTGATAATCGGAATGACTTACAAAATCAGTCCTTATGAATTTTTCCAACCCCACTCGTAGATGCTATTTTAATCAGAAGCGAGAAGACTTTAATAGAATAAGTCTGGATAATACTGGATGATGTCTAATGACGCGATTTGGCCGTATACCATAGCCGTAAAAACAACGAAATCCCAACTCTTCACCTGCAGACATGCAGCAAAGACGGCGATATGTCGAAAATCGAGGGCATACGTTTTCTACCTTTTTAAACAGTTCGATTAAAGAATAAAACCACTGACAAAGATACCACTCTTAAGGACCATTACCTATCCTTACATTCCTCAAAATAAGGAGAGAAATGAGGCAATGTAGTTATGATCATGTTGGGATTCACAATAAACATGTAACCATGTATTGATAAAACCGTCCCATCACTGTCACCAGTCGAGAATAGCGGGAGGGGTGCATGGACACTCCACAGTCATGACAACCTCTCATTTTACCCACCGTTGTATTGTGTTTTTCTCCATCTAACCATCAGAGACGAAGATAACTGAATTTGCAAGATAATTAAATGTAAAAATAAAAACAAACACAAACACACACACAAAACAAAACATACAAATCAGATCATGTTATTTTTTTGTTTGTTAAGTTGCTTTTTGTCAAGGTGTGCTGGCAGGTTTACGTTTAGGATGTGAAGACTTCTCCATGCTCCTGAAAATAACGGCAGGGATGGTCGAGATGGTAGGTTCTGTTCATATATTTCGATGTCTGTATCTCAAAGACCAGATGTGTGCTTCTATTGAGTGAGACCGACATGATGACACTCGAACCACGGAGAGGACTCAGAAGGGGGTGAGGAGTATGAATGCGAAGTATTCAGTTCGATACTTGTTTTGTTTTACAAGTGGTCAGACATTTTATTTCATCTAACAAAATAACCAGTCACTTATAAGATCGATCCTTCTCTCCACATCAAAAATCGACCCAGAGTATTAAGTAGCATCAGGCATCATATAATTGGCCAGCACGAGTGTTCTGTGTTTCAACATGGTCCGTGCATTATGACCAGAGATTAAAAAAAGCCTGGGTGGCTGAACAAATAAAACTAGCTTGGACACTCTTATAATAGATCCACCGACTGTTTCTTTCTCTACTCTTCAATTCAACGACTTATGTTGTATGGAAACAATCGTTTCTATCCGATGCGTCTAGACAAAAGGCACACATAGTTTGCTGGTCAAGCGAAGTTAACAATGGGTCTCTAATGATTAGGCTGGTCCTTCGGTTGATAGTATTCCATGTATACATGATGCAAGAAAGGGTTTGTGACTTCCAAGGTTGAAGACGTGGTCATAGGGCCTCTTTGTAAATGAATAAAGGGGCTCGCCGGGAAAAGCCAAGATAAAGACGTTGGTAGGGAGGAGGGGAGAGCCATAGTTGCGGCAATTCTGTGGCTACCCGCGAAATTGATCGAAGACCGGTTGGTTGGCTTAATCATTATCCTGTTGAAAATTTTAGTAAATTTAATTACCATCACCATCATCATGCTCATAAAAAACCAAAATTATAAGGATTTATGCAGTGCTAAGAGGATGGGAATTAATGATCACAGTATGTAGGCTACCCTGTTTCAACAAAATTCGATCGAATTTGGACTCGCGGGCTCTATGGTTCTAGGGTGTCCAGCTCATGACCTGCACCCTCTCGAGTCTCAGTCAAGGCAAGGTAGTACCACACACTTCCTTGGTCAAGGCAATAATGTTAAAGCAAATTCACCTTGACTGGGTGTTGTGCTCAAAACTGATAGGAAGAAAGTCAGAACGATAACATGTTTCCCTGCACAGCCATCTGGATGACCGGAACTCTTAGGGTACCTAAGAATCTCTATACTCACGTACTGTTGTATACTCAGTGGCAAGAGTGCGTGGTGGTACAAAACTTCTATGAATTGTGCTGAACCTGGTATGGTAGATGAGCGAGCTTAAAGGACAATTCCACACTCTTTTTCTGTTAACTTTCATAAACAGGCAAAAATGAGTGTAGACGTTTCAAAAATATCGCACCAGAAGAAGAGTAAGTTGATGATAAAACTTAAAGAGTTTCATGTATTCAAGAAAACATTGATATTCGGTTGCAACTTCATTAATGTGTGTTGGTTTCATCACCTTAGAAAGTCTGCCCTGAAAATGATTTTTTACTTATTCCGTTCTTGACATGAAATGAAAAAAAAAATCGTCAAATTATCATCTATCAAAGCAACGAATACTTTTACGGGGAAAGGGATTGTACTTAATGTAGGGGAAAGGATGTAGTTCTGTCTATACCATCTACAAAATCAGTTAATGGGATAAAGGTTGCAGTTGCTCTACCATCAACATACATACGTTTTTGTGCATCATTTTGTCTAGAAACAATAAGTTGTGACGTTATCGCCCCTCCATATTTGGTTATGTATTTGCAACAAATTTCACTTTTCTGTAATATTCCTCGAAGTTCTTATTTTTGACCGACTTTGATGAAACTTCTACCATACAGTTTGTCTGATTTTTACTTAATCTTAATGCATTAAGGAGTAGAAAGCACTTTACGGCGACTCAGCTTACTAGATAGAGAGAAATCCATGTAGGAGAATAGATCGTATCACCGGACGCTTTTTTTTCGTGGCTTTGAATTCCGTACTCAGAGGATGAAATTTCGGCTAAAAATAACACCACTTATTCACAGACTCCTGGAAATTACGAATTCAGCCAACTTATGTCAATTGTTCGCTCCAGTTTTTAGAAAATATGCTTCAAACATACCCCTCTAAAAAAGTTGTCTTTTTGCGCGGTGCAAAATCGCATTGTAATTCCGGACACGATTTTCTTAATGGAATAATCGAGGTCTTTCGCACCTAGTCCTTGCACCAGAATCACATTTCATACTCACAGATCACCGTACACATTCTTACCGAGCGGATGACAAAGAAAAAATCGGCAAATGAGGCTCAAATTTCGTATTTTACAGTAAAATGTCTATCTTGAATATTTCGAACAGTTCACGCAATAAAACCTTGTGAGAAATCGACAACTTCTGTTTTACGTGCTTTGTCTATGGGAGCTGCATGCGTTGGTGACGAGTTGCGGGCCCCTTCCTTAGCGCACAACTATTCCGCATCGTTCGCGTTTGAGGACGAGAGCTGCAAATTTCCGATATCGATCAGTGAACTTGTGGTTCTATTGGAATCTTCAGCATTTCTCCTGTATGTGAGTGGGATTTCATAGAATTTCAGTCACGAAATGTGATTCAAACATGCATAAATATTAACTATGACGAGGTGCGGGTCTTTCAACTATAAATTTGAGGTAAAATGTGAATTTCTTCGTGTTTTTACATTTTTATGTCGCTTTTTTTTTTGCGATTTCGGTCCACACGAAGTTCTGTGAGGCTAATCTACGAAGTCTCGCGCGTACAGAATGTCATTAGTGCGCAAAAATGTGCGTGTCCGGAATTACCATGCTGTCCGGTAATACCATACCTATATATACTAGTATTGTATTTAGAGTCAAATCCGTCTGACACAATGGTAGAGATTTCATCATAATAGGCCTAGATTTATTATGAGAGTTGTGAATTGTAACGTTTTACAAAATTTCACAAAACAACGCTAGTCGCCTCAACCACGAACACAAATTAGCAGAGGTGACGATGTCATCACTCTACCTCTCTCCTGTTAGCTCGTAAACAAGAATCATTCAAAATCGTTCTTTTTGATGATAAAATGAGGAACTACAAAGCCCTTCACCCTAAAAATTCAGGGTATGAGTGATACAAAGCTGTGATAATTCGATGCGAGCTATAGAATTAAAAAAAAAGGATTTAAAGAAAAACGAATTTGTGAAGATAATGTGCATGTTAGTTAGAGACTAGATGTGACGACATCATCACGTCATCTACTTTGCATAATGTGATTTTTGTTTAACTAATATCACTGAACACTAAATGGAATACGAAAGTCTATGATAGGTATAGCGCACTTCCGGAATTCCCTGTACTGTGTTACTGTCTGTAAAATGCAATCTGATGGCCAGTTTCAAAAGGCTATCATTAGGCTGCATCTGTTGGTTTAAACCTATACGACCAGACTTATCAATAGTCTTTTATTTCAATACAACCAAGGAGACAGTTTGAAGTCTCGTTTACACTTCCTGTTTACCAGAGTAAACTATCATCTGCATTCATTCAATGTGGTACGAGGTCAACTTGTAGTTGAACTCGAACTAGATTTCCTTTATTGAGCAAAGTACAATAGGCTATCATCTTGCACTTTGTTTATTATTGCAAACAGAAGACAACAAAACAAAAGAACAAAGCGCCGACTGCCGTAGCCTTTCAGCCAGGCGCTTATTGCTTTACTACAAGTGACGGCGTAATACTAGAAGATAGGATGGATAGGGAGTAAGCTATCCGATTCCGAACGTATTAAAAAAAATGTTTCCGCGGCAAGAGGACGATCAATGTACATTGGTCACTAGGTCTAAAGTCGAGACCTCTCAAATGCTTGGCGGCTCTATGTCGTTCCTAAATTGGTGAAATTTAAGACAAACTTGTTTATTGTCCTACATTTTACCGAATTAGATCTTTGATTTAATATGTGCTTAGTATATTACGAGACATACGAGTGGTGCATCATCCATGACGAGCTGATACGATAGAAGATGAACGTTTCTCCGCGTCAACCAGAGTTAAAAGGTTTCGATTGTTTGATAATCACGAAAACAAACTAATGTTCTCAAAGTGATTTTTTTTTCGTCAAAGAGTGATTGTAACAGCTTTCAACAAGAATGCGAATCACAACACATGCAAAAGCAAGGGGACACAAACACACACACACACACACACAAAAAAACTACACTGTAGTTTTTGAATATTATTATGTTATTCTAAAACGACTTTGGACAAGACTACGTGTACAAGTCCAATTTCACGGTAAAACCGAGAGGCGAATGAATTGAGTATGAAATCGCCGTCATTTTCCCGGATTAGATATCTTGATCCGTCGGCATGATGCTGCGAAATCCTATTGTTTGGAATTTAGCTTTGTCTGTGTGCAGAAAATATTCAACGAATGCCAGTAAAGTCTCTGGTAAGCCACGACAATATCTGTAAACAATTTGTCAGTTGATGAATTTGGTCTTGTCCCACCCGTTCATTTTTGTGCTGTGTTTTGATGTCGTTGTTGCCGGTATAATAAAGGTCGTTGCGCGATCGCCGTCGGTACACAAGTACAGAAATACATCAAAAGAAGCCACATCGTAGGTCATGTGTACAGCAGAAATACGGGTTCAGCATGAAGTTTACATGTACTTCAGCACTGACCCGATTTTACCCAACATGACAATCTGTTGTCATTGACATTAATACTCAAAATTTAGGTTTTGCTATTTTGTGAGCGTGGTAAGTGAGAATCTCGTCTAATTTTCATGTGGGACGTGTACAGTCATCAATCTTCTGACTACATTGATTGTCATTGACATTGAGACAGAAAGTTGAATATTCTAATGTACATGTGCTATACAAAGGTCTTTACACTTTGCAGTGACAACACGGGGATTTTTTTATTAGAGAAAATTAAAGTAAACAACTTCTTCTTCTTCTTCTTCTTTGTTTGAATTCCTCCAGTCAGGAGAACTGCTAAAGTTGCAGAGTGAGGTCGAGAATGAATAGTCACAAGGTCACAGGATAACAACAGGCTAACAACGGGATAACAGTTAATAGAACTACATAGCTGTGCGTTTGTTATGTATGTCGAAAAGAAAGCTCAGAGATGCATTATGAAACAGAGAGGGGTTTTTCCAGTCAGAGAGGGAGATAGTGGAGTTGCAGCAGGATCCAAGAAGAGTGAGTCTGGTGAAGCATTCGGGTGGTGTTGCAGTTTTGGTGAGGTGTGTTTTCCATTGCTTTGGCCACTTGGTGAGGAAGCTGTCTCTAAGGGTTTGGTACAGTGAGCATTTGCCCACCAGGTGGGTCACTGTTTCATCAGTGTAGCCACAGAGGCATCCTGGGCTTGTTTTGCTCCTTATGGTGTGAAGGCGAGAGTTGGTTGGGTATACCCCGCTGAGCAGTTGGGCTTTGACTGGTATTGCTGGTCGGAGATGTGAGGGAATGATGGAGGGAAGGAGATTGTGTTCATGACTCAGGACAGTAGAGAGTAGGTGTAGTGATGGTTTTGTGCTGACTGCATTCCTGGTGATGTCTGTGCGATGCTCTTCTACGGCACCTCTCACCATTGATTTCCAGGTGTGTGGAGGAGGTGGTGAAGTGAGGAGTTCATCGATGGAGGGGAGTTCATACACAGAGAGCTTGGTTTTGAGGTCCTTTACAGTGCGACTAGAAGGTACCTGGCAGATGGCGTTCATGAGCAGCCTCCTTTCAATTCTGTCATGAGGGAGCAGGAGGACTTTTCCGAGGAGTCTGAGGAACTGTTTGTCAGCTTCATCACTGACTGGGGGGAGCTTGGCGAGTATGGAGACTGCCTCATTTCCTGTTTTGCGGGGGAGGCCAAGGATAGCTTTGAACAGACTGCCCTGCGTCCTGTCGAGGTCGGCAAGCATTCGTTTGCTCAGGTGATAAACCTCCACTCCGTAGAGCATGCGTGGGAGACAGAAACGCTTCCAGAGGGCAGTTACTGTATTTGGTGCCAATCCACAACGGTGAGCCCCTGCACCAGCAAGGGCATACAGAGTTTTTCTACCTCTTGACGTCATTGCTGGAGTAGGGTCAGAGGGCAGGAAGGTACGGTTGATGCCCAGATGTGGGTGTGCCTCCACTCGTGCTATGGTGTCTCCGCCAAGATGCCAATGGCATGATGAACTGTTCGTAGAAGAGATGATGGCACTCTTTGATGGATTGATCTTGTATTTCCACTCAGATGAGTAATTGTGGGTTACATCCAGCATAGTTTGTAGGCCTTCTGGTGTTGGACTGATGAGAGCCACATCATCGGCAAGGACAAGGGCACCAAGGAATTCCTGACCTAAGGAGCATCCTACATTTGTTGACCTCAAGGCCTTGATGAGATCATCTATGTACACCAGGTACAGGCAGGGGGATAAAACTCCACCTTGCCTCACGCCTTGAGTGACAGGGAAGGGTTGGCTGAGGTTTCCATTCCACAAGACCATGCTCTCTAGCCCTTTATACATGTTTCTCAGGATTTTCCACAGGTTTCCTTGGATGCCTGCCTTGTGGAGCTTGTAGAAGAGTCCATCATGCCAGACAGTGTCAAATGCCTTGGTGGCATCCAGCAGAGCAATGTAGGTGTCTTGTCGCTTGGAGGAGTTCATCTCCATGACGAGGTTGAGGGAGAGAGCTGTAATGATGCATGAGTGATCTTTTTGGAAGCCGGATTGCAGGATGTCTGGGATGTGTCTTTGGCATGCAACTGCCATCTATCTCTATACTGTACTAATGGAGTAGTTTTAAAGTTAAATTTAGACAGAAAAATCTATTTGTCTGGAGTTCTCTCTTTTTTTAAAAACTTATTACAGCTCTCCTCCCATGAAGCCAGATGTTGTTGTCTCTGCGGAACATATCCCTGACGACAAAATACAATACCGATCTTTCGTTCAAATGAAGTGATCTCGCTTTAATGATAACAGTACACAGTAGTGAAAACTGTACTTTCAAATAACATTACCAAATCCTGTGCTGAGTGGGGATTCCCCAGGAAGCAAGGATGACAGTAAAAACAGTTTCCTATCCTATACAGAAGCTCCACTGCATAGGACCTAACTGTGAATAACAAGACCTGTATTTAGAGTGGGAATTCCCCAGAATCTATGGTCTATTCCTTTGTGATAGTGATGCTACATGTAGCATAACTATACACAGCCCAGTCGCTGTAAAAATGCGACAGGGCTGTACCGGGATGGTGCACAACAACAAAGCGAACACAAAGAGAACATGCCAATCGCATTGAGTTTTGATACTTGACATCATTTTTGTCACCTCAAACTCATTAAAGACAATCTTCATTAATTAGACTTCATGTCTATGTTATCGATATTGACATAGACAATTTACAACTTACCGAAAGCGAAGATATGCAGCGTGTGTGAATGGTACATCGTCTTTCACTGACGGCCATTAGTGCACCTCCGATCACGTGAACTCCCGATGTACCGTTGCAATAAGTTATAGATATTGCTTACACTAAACGGAAAAAAGGTGTAACCTGTGGCTTGACAAGATAAATGTTCATTGTATTTTCAAATTCAGCTCATGTTAATTTATGGGTCTTACATAATATGCATGTATTTTTAAACAGTTCTAAATGCTTTGCATCTGGAACTATTTACAGTACATGCATTCATTGCTATTATTCTAAATGAGTATTGATAAATCTACGTGTATGTTTGCATCACAGCATGTTTGCATCGAACAGTCAGGACCCTGCCATCGGCTTCACCTGCGTCATGGAACCAAGTTGCTCTGTGTAGGTGGCACAGACACCTCCTCTATGTAGTGCAATCAAACAGACCAAGGAATTGTAGAACTTTGTGCTCAGCAAACAAACAGCCAGGCAGTGATGGCCCAGAATCGTCGTCTGATGTTCAGCCGGAAGAGCCGTTTGTGGTGGCCACCGTTAAAACTGACAAGAAGAAAGTAGTGAAGGAGGAGAAGAAAGAGGCTGATGCCGTGGCAGGGGGAGAGACCAAAACTGCATGTGAGTCTCTTGTGTATTAATGAATGCTTTCTCCCTATTGATACTGTAAGGCAAGATATTTTTGAGGCATCAAATTTTTGCAAATTGTCACTGGCATTCAGTGCATAATAGTATGGACAAGAACTTTTGCATACATTGCTTATACATTTGAATTTCCCCAATATTGGCTCTCGTGAAATTTGCGAAACTAAAATGCATGCAAACATTCCTCATTTTACAGTATAATGAGGTGTACAGGTACACAGACCTTTTAGTCTATGCATCACAAAACTTTGAAAAAAAAAATCATCTCTGTTATGAAATTTACAGCATGCTGTTTTGGGTCATCTTGGCCAGTTTTGGATTTTACGTGTTTTCCTGGCACAGTTACCTCTTTTCTTTTGTCAGATGGAAGTATGGAAGCATAAAGTTAGATATTCATTGGTGGGTTTTTGTAAAGCTTTTGGAGAATGTTTTTTCTGTCTCAAATTGGTTTTCTCTCTTTTCCATCAGTGAGGTACTGTGCAAGCTTGTACATGAGAGTGTGCATGAAACCCTACAGAAGCTTGAGAAACAGCAAGGATTAAAACAGCTTTCATACTTGATATTATTGTCAGTATATTTGTAATGCATGTACTAAGGTCTGTCCCTTCACAGTAGTTGCCATAGACTTGTAAATCTCAATTTTGTTCCTAACACAGTAATTCATGACTCAGTGCACATGAAAACGCCCTTATTTTCAAAGCTTCTTTTCTTCAGACAAGCATTCTTACTCGCTTGATTTTCCATCAATGAATTTAAAAGCACATAATTTTGATGATTTATCCATAGTTTAAATACTACATGTAAGAATCTCTTTTGCACAGGTTGTCAGAAAAATAAGCAAGATAAAACTAAGCAAGAAAGAATCATTTTATGTTTTGCCTCCATGTTCGTGATGTGTCTCTGTTTGGCTCCCTTTAGCCGAGAGGCTTGCCAGCATGTCAAAAGCCATCTTATCATACAAGGAGAGGAGGAGGAAGGTGGACTACAGTAAGAAATACACCGACAACAACACACTCACAGCAGTGCGTGCCATGAATGACTACCTTCTTAAATCTAGGTGAGTCATGTAGTGTTTAATCTTTGCTGTTGCTTTCCCTTTAAATAAGAATTTTGAGTATTTTCTCTTTATTCATCCTTTCTTAAAGGGAAGGTAAACCCAAAAAGCAATGTGGATTGAGTGAAAGCAGCAACATTAGTAGAACACATCAGTGAAAGTTTGAGGAAAATCGGACAATCGATGCAAAAGTTATGAATTTTTAAAGTTTTGGTGTTGGAACCGCTGGATGAGGAGACTACTAGAGGATATGACGTATGAGTGGACAACAATACAAAGAAAATATAAAGGAAATTCAACAAAAATTCACTTCTCTAGAATAATGAAAGAGCAATGGACCAACCTCTTTCAGAAAGCAGGGGGAATAATTGCTACCCTTAACATATGTCAATATCAAGTTGATGGAATTTGTAATTTTCATGAAAAATGGATTTTTGTAGAATTTTCTTTATATTTTCTTGGTATTGTTGTCCACTCATACGTCATAACCTCTAGTAGTCTCCTCGTCCAGCGGTTCCAACACCAAAACTTTAAAAATTCATAATTTTTGCATCGATTGTCCGATTTTCTTCAAACTTTCACTGATGTGTTCTACTAATGTTACTGCTTTCACTCAATCCACATTGCTCTTGGGGTTTATCTTCCCTTTAATGAAACATACCAAATATGCCCCAAACTCTGGAATATCCTTCCTAATGACATCAAAGCATTTATGACATGTGACTCCTTCAAGAAACATTTTAAAACTCTTCTGGTTTTGTCTAAAATTTTGCTCTGTACTTTAATATACCCCTTGAGCACTCTACAGAGTGGATGTGGTACAATATAAGTTGAATGTATAATTGTTATTATTTTCATTATTCATAGTAAGCACTGGCAATTTTCATAGGAGTTAACCTGTCGACAGTAATTATGATATTATAATCCAGTGTGGCTATTGCATGGAAGATGCAGTTCATGCAAGCAGGGTCCTAATTGTGTCACTGGAGAAAGTGATCCCCATGAAAATTTGATAACTCAATGAGCCTACCTACAGCTGTATGAGATCTGCTGCATTTAAAATACATTTTAGTACACTCACAGTACAAGTACATCCACAGCGTGTGTGTGTGTGTGTGTGTGTGTGTGTTTATGCTCTTGTTTCAGGATATCCAAGATTTCTGATTGTATTTTTCTCCTTTTTACAATGTCAGTGATCTTGAGCAACTCAGGCAGACTGCAAGAAGAAGTCCGTATGACCAAGAGTCCAGCCAGCCAAAGATGATGGTCTATCTGCGTTCTGATGTTGAACAGAAGTAAGTTCAGGGGGATCTTCAGCACAGTTATCCTTGGGATTACATGGGGTGTGATGGTCTAGAGTTTTGTGCACTTGACAGGTTGGTTCTGGGTTCAAACCCTCTTGATGACTCCTGTATCTCCAGTCATCCACACAGCTTCTCTGTGTAGGTATCACCAGGGAGATGCTAGAGAAGGAGTGGATTCTCTTCTCAATTTGTGTAAATATATGCATAAGTCCTATAGCATGACAATTGAATGCTGTCTTTTTGAGGACATTCCAAGGTATATTCACATCAAAGCTTGATGCTTTTAAGAATTTGTCTGGTAGTATCCCAATGCCAATCCTTTTTATAATTGTATTTTCTAAATTTGCTGCAATGCTATAATACTGGATAAACTACTGTTATCTTTTTCTTATTTCTTGTATTGCTATGGTAAAGGCAGAGTGTTAGGTCCCTACAGCTGCTTTGGCATAATCTTATTCATTTTTTCTTGTGGCAGAGATGTAGATCTGTAGAGGAGGAAAAATGCTCGAGATTGCATACACTAGATCATTTAATATCTGTTCCTTTGTGTCTACTTTTACCTCAAGGGCCATTGAGGTGTGGGGAAGTATGGAAGCACTACAGCTGGAGAAGAAGAAAAGGAAAGAAAGAGAAGCCATTTATAAAGAACGTAAGTCTGAGATGTTGACATCATTTTATATAAGGTCAAGATTTGCTATATCAGAGATACCAGAGTCGACAAAAACGTTATCTTTGCTTGCTTTCTAGATCAACAATGGCAAGAAACTCAGAATTATTTTAATAGTTCGGCACATGAGGTTACAATATCTGTTCAATGCTTCATGCTCAAACTTGGCACTTTACAGAAACACTGACATGAAAAGATATCCTGGGATAAAACTTGATTGAGACTTGGAAAACTTGCTTAGGAAGGCTGTCAGTAATGTTGAGGGTTAGCGGCCAAAAAGAAGGATATAATTATGCCAATGTTATCATCCCATAGGCCTCCCTACATGTGTATTAAGATGCATGGATACTTTTCTTTTAGTACATGGTAATGAGCCATTTACCTCTCCTGTTTGAACTGATTAAAGTTTGATTTGTGAAATCCAGTTTAAATGTGAAAGTTTGCTTTAGATAAGCCTTTGCAGTTATCTGAAAAATAATTATCATGAGATATGTTGAGAACTTGAATGTATAATGCACTGGTCTATTACCTGTGCACCTGTGTAATCCTAAGCCATTTTTTTTCTCTTTCCTATGTAAACGGAAGTATAAGCAATAACCATAATTTTCTTTGCACAAAAGTGGGTAATAAAAAAAAAAAAAATACTGTAAAGATTGAAGTCATGTCATCCTTCTGCTTTGTGTGCCCTCTGAGGATTCCATATTCCTGAAGTACATTGCAGTATCTTGAATGATATCTTTTCTCTAGGGAGGGAATTGTAAAATCACAACCCTTCCTCCACATGGTTTTTAACCCATTCTCCACATGGTTTTTAACCCATTGAGGATGATTCCCGAGTTTTCTTGGGCAGGTATCTATGCAAAATGCATGTTGTAGCAAAATCAAACTGTCCTCAACAGGTTAATACCCAAATTTCTCTTTGTGGCAGATCTGTTTCTCTTGAAGAGGGCTATGAGGGAATATGACCAGTTCTTTGGCAGTAAACAGGTAAAAAGTTGTTCATCTTTAGTTAAGCAATGCTGATTAAAAAGAGAAAATGATTTATAATTTTAAAAACGTAATCAATACTCTGGTGTAAAAGATGACAAGCCATCCACCTTACCACCTCTAGTTTTATGTGACAGGGATTATGGAAAGGTACAGTGATATCACTTCCCGTATATTCATTGCAGTGCAGTAGAATAAATAGACATAGTTTCTGTGCTCAACAGGCAATTTTATTTTTATTATTATTTTCATATTAAGTAACCACACCACTCTGATGAGGCCTTCAACAGGACCATTTGTTTTTAAAGGCCAGGCTTGCATTATTTGTACTGGCTGAGAGTCAAAGCTATACACCTTTTTCTCATCAGATCAACTTAAGATCTTACTTTTTCTTTGGTCTTCATCATCATCACCATCATCAAGTGCACCTTTAACATCTATTTTGAAGTTGTTGATGTTGCAATTTGATACTATGAGAGAAAAGGTTAATTAGAATGAGTTAGAATACCGTCTGGAGTAATTATGTTATTAACTTTTCATGCATTTGTATCATTTCAGGCATCACAGAGCGTGTTCGCTGGGCCTGGGAAAGTTGTCCTTTCAGCTATTGCTATGTGAGTATCACTTATATAAAACATGCCAAGATGGCAGTATCTACCATGTAAATGATTTGATTTTGTTGACAGTGTATCTTTCCAGCCTTCCTCCAAACTTTCTACCTAGGCTGACTGCCTTGTGAGCGGCATTTGGTGATTTCATTCAGTTTTGAATGTTTCCTTAGTTGCCATAAATGGTCAACTTACTTTGCTCTTGCGTCATGCTGGACAAGATCAGGATAATTTTTTTTTTCCCCCAAGGTGGTTGCTATGTAATACTACATGTGATTGCATCCAGTGTTTTGGAATTGTATTGAAGTCACAGTTAGTGGAAGAACCTCTCAGTAGCACCATCTTTGAAATGCCACCAGTATTACCTGCACATAAGTTGCTTGAAGTAATGAGTAGACCCACCTGTCATTGCTGCCAATAAATACAAGTTTTCATCACTATTAGTTGTAATATAATGAGGGGAATTGCTGTTGCTGATTAATTTACATTTGTTTTGTCTTGTTGCCTTTTAGCAACGCCACCAACTTCCTGTTTAAGCTGGTAGCCTGGATGTACTCGGGTTCTTCCAGCATGTTCTCCGAGGCCATCCATTCAGCGGCCGATGTCTGCAATCAATGCATCCTATTCTTGGGCATCCGTCAGTCCATCAAGAAACCATCTCGTGATCACCCGTGAGGATACCCCCCCCCCCCCCCCCCCCCCACATCATCTCATCCCTTGATGATAAGATACCTTGACCACTGAGTACTGTAAAACCAGTCATTCTTATGTGCATTTTAATTCCGCAAATTTCGCGAGAGCCAAGATTCATGAAATTGAAATGTACATGAAAGTTCTTGTGTACACTATATATGCATTGAATGCCGGTGACAATTTTGGGAAATGTCATGCTTCAAAAACAAGGCTGTTGGCTCCAATTCGTGAAAATTTAATGCTGCAAACATTTGTGGTTTTGACAGTATGCCTCTTGATAGCTGAATTGAAGTGAAATGGAATGGAATGGAACACAATGAAATAAAATCTTATTTTACCCTTAAGTTGATGATAGATGTAAATTTTATACATTTCATAAAAGGGATAGATGAAAGAAACTATGGAAGAACAGTTGTGTCGGTAGAGGTTCCAAATGTGTGTGAATACCACAGAAAAATTAAGGAAAGGGGATAAAAGTTCATGAGTGAAATCATACCAGTGATTGGTAAGAAGCAAAATAAGCCTTAAAGTAGGTGCATGGAAGAAGATATAATGACATGATACTCTTTATTGTACTGATTGCCCTGTGAACATAAAGATTAATGTAATGAACAACAACAAAAAAAAGCGAAGATTGGACAGAAAAATATAAATACTCTCTGAACAATGCATTGCCAGACTCCATCTTCTGAACACCTTTTCTGTACTTGCTAAATTTCAATCCCAGATACGGGTACAGCAACCTGCGCTACGTGTCGTCCCTCATCAGTGGAGTGGGCGTGTTCTGTGTTGGGGCGGGGCTATCCTTCTACCATGGCATCACGGGCCTGATGCACCCGGAACCAATCCACGACCTTCTCTGGTCGTACTGCATCCTGGGTGGATCACTTCTCACAGAAGGGGGTAAGCAAAGAGTCTTTTGATGCTTCATCATTTTCTTCCAGTCAAGGTAGAACTTTCATATCTTTTGTACGTGTGTGATATATCTAATCTTTTATTTCCACTGATAATTTTAATTCTAATTCTAAACACGTGGAAAAAATAAAATAGCAACAGAAAAAAAGACAGGTAAAGAATATGAGACATGACTACCAAAAAACAAAGTTACAACATTGCCTGTGAATGACAGATTAATTTTAAAATACATTCAAAAATAATATGTTTGAAAGACAGCAGAAATTATTTCAAGGAATAGCATGCAAAAAGATTAAATCTGTATTATTGTGTAGATCTGTTTCCCAGCCATTTACCTCATTTTGAAAGCTTCCATTCTGTTTGGAAATTTTCATCTGTTATGATATGAAGAATTGTAAGGTATCATATTCTTGTATCATTTTCTGTACAGAAACGATGTAATGATAATTCAATGATGATAAACCAATCATATCAATATTTCTAAATGTTTTTTTTTACTATTTGTCTTTCTTCTTCATAGCCACTCTGGCAATTGCAATAAATGCCATCAAACAGGGTTCAGAAGCAAGAAAGATGCCCTTCTGGGAATATGGTAAGAATTGTACAGAATCGATGTTTGGAAAATGTTGAAGAAAAAAAGAAAAAGTTTGATTGGGTATCCTTTAAGTGAGAATTGCACATTTTTAGCAATGCCTTTTACATATATGTATGTATAAAATAAAGTTTCAGCTTCTTGCTGAAGCTTTCACTAACAAGTGATGCACACAAAAAGTATTCAGATAAGAATTTAGAGACGTTGACCCTGATGCCTTGCACAGGTTGGAAACAAATGTCATGTACCCTGGTATACATTGTGTTGCACACCCCAATAACCCTTGACAGCAACACTTCTTTAGTGTCAAATTCTACTGGTGGTTACAAGGGCACATATTATTCGAGAAGTATGATTAGATTGGAAGCACACACATGCCAGGAAAGAAACAAAAACAACAGCAACAACAACCATAAAACTCGTCCAGATACATTGTTGCAAGACATCATATAATGATCAATTAATGGCAATGATTTTTCAACAAATACTATTGTTGCTTAATACTTGAAGGACATGTATACGTAATTAGATGGCTAAGCAGTGTTTTGCTTGCCAAGATCATACATCAAGTACACTGTTTCCCAATTTTTACATTTGTGTCTCCAGAGCAGCATACATCTTACCAATTTATAAGGAATTATAAAAGAAAACTTGACCCAATTTTTGTCATGGTATTTGACAGTGTGGCGTGCCAGGGACCCAAGTGTGAATGTAGTGTTTCTGGAGGACACTGCAGCGGTCTTCGGTGTCATCATCGCGGCCAGCTGTATGGGACTGACCTCGCTGACTGGCAACCCCATGTATGATTCCCTCGGTGCCATTGGAATCGGGACACTGCTGGGTAGGGTTGATCTTCAAATCATTTCTTCCAGACTATGCACTCACCTCTTTACAGGTTATTGGCTTCTTGGCAGTGCTGAAGCTAACTTTTAATGAACAGAGGTTGTGCAATCCTGCTAAACCTTGCTGCAACACAATTGCCTTCATGTGGGACTGTGACGTATTGTAACAGCTGGGTAGGTCAGGATGATTTACATTGCTGTAAACATGGAATATTTCATTGTGTAAAAATCTATTTTCTTCTTGTGATCCATCATATCAGCATTTACACGAGAATATGTAAATAGTGTGAGTTTCTTAAATTAAATATGTTAAGTTCACAACTACAGATCAGCATTTGCGATCTTAACAAATATAATTTGTACAGGGAGACAAATTGAAGAAACTCACACCTGAACCTGAACCCCTCTGAATAATATCTTTCTGTCATTTAATGTGTAAATACTTGGTTAAGTTGTTTTTCTTTTTTTCCACGAGCAGCTAAAATGTTATGATTATGTATCAGTACAACGTTCAGCCAATTTGATGTATGTAGAAGTTATCTTTGTTGCTGTAGCACCACATACTAATCATGTCAAAAAGTCCACATCTTACAGTATAGCCAAATTTACAAGCATCTCCAATCGCCTGACTACTAATAAGATAGTCAATGAAGTTTTGAATATATCAAGGCTTAACATTAAGGATTTGGAATTATAATTTTACTGTGTCTACATGATGCTTGATCCATACAGGAGCTGTATCAGGCTTTCTGATCTACACCAACACGGAGGCTCTCACCGGACGGTCAATACCGGACGACCAGCTGCTCAAACTCAGTGAGGTCATGGAGAATGACGTCATGATCAGGTGGGTGTACTCTTAGATCAGGGTCAGAGTTCACACTTGGAAGGCAGGCTGAGACCGCTGTACCATGAATGCCTTCCTGTAGAAATGACCTCTGTTGCGACACGGATTGTCGCCCCTACACGGATTGTCGCCTCCTGCTCGGGGCGACAATCCGTGATGGGCGTTGGCGGCACGGATTGTCGCCCCCTACACGGATTGTCGCCTGGCGACAATCCGTGTAGGGGGCTGGCGGCACGGATTGTCGCCCGCCCTCGAAGCACATTTTGCTGGGTAATATCGTTCTGGACATAATCATTGAAATACTAACACATAACTTACATGGCTACATCCATGCAAACATGCCATGTAAAAACTCATGGTGAGGTTTCAAGGAAGTGTGTATGTGCGCGTGCACATGATAATTTAGTGTCCGTTTGTGCGTGTGCGTGTGCGTGTGTGTGTGTGTGTGTGTGTGATGGAAGAATGTGTTTATTATGTCAGTTTTTTGCGTATGTGTTTTTTAGCTGCGCGTGGGGAGGGATACCTAGTAAGCTGTTGCTGGCATAAACATTGATATTGATTTTATCAGCAGCTTTGAATTTGATGAGTTTGTTTGGCAGATTTGTATATGAATTCGGAGTGGAGCTTGCGTGCGGGCGGATGCTGCTTTTCTGCATACGGTCCATTATGTCTTATTTATCAACATTGGGAAATCGTTTCATCAGGAAGGATGTGGTATCGGTTCGGGTGTGCGTCGATATGTGGGAAGGGGGTTACATTTCGTTATTGCAAAAGTTTGTTATTCTGAAGGCTCATTCGTCCGAAGGCTCATTCGTCCGAAGGGTCATTATTCCGAAGGTTCGTTATTCCGAATTTCATTTTTGGATCAACGAACCACTAGGTATAGGGAATTGTGTGTTTCGGATAAATGAAGCCTCGGAAAAAAACGAAACTTCGGAATAACGAACCTTCGTGTGTGTGTGTGTGTGTGTGTGTGTGTGTGTATGTATGTATTTGGGTCGGTGAATGTGGGTGTGGGATGATTTAGGTTTTGTTTAATCAGGGGTTGGTGGGTTGGGGATTGGATTTGAAGAAGGATAGTTATAAATGGTATGACGGATGTTGGTAGGATTTAATATTTAGGATAGATGTAGGCCCTAGATTTGTTTCGGTTTGGGAGGGGAGGGGGTGGTGGGGTTTTTTATGACTGATTTCATTCTAGATTTGTGTAATATATTTGTGTGTTTTTTTTTTATGTATATGCCCTTTTAAGTAAGAAGGTGTTACATGATCCAAACCAATATATTCAAGGAATATAGGTTTGGTAGGGCCCTATACATGTCAAAACTTTCTCGTGAAGAAATTATTAGTAGGGTTGGTCTATAATCGAGTTATCTATGTTGAAGTGAGATTATTTGTGGTATAAATTGACACATGGATTTGCTTTTGTTTCGAATTGCCATTTGTAACTTTTTTTGTTCATGTTGCACCCAGAATGGGTCGATTTATGAATGATTTGAATGAAATCAATAAATATCAAGGAAAAAAGTGTTGAGTTGGTATGTTTGCATTATGAGGTTTGTTTGAGTGTTTGTTTGTATTACGTATGTATTAGCGGTGTGCAATGGCAGTTCGTTTGTGCTAATTAATCAAGTAACGATTGACAATTTTTTTACGGCGTGTGGAAATTATTCGCTCATGCATAAAGCATGCCAAACCTATTCTGGGACAAAGAATAGTGGTATGGACGTTCTAGTTTATAAGACTGATGGAAGAAAATGACTGCAGGGAAAAATGAACAAAGACAAATAACATTTGGGGAGGGTACCTCCCTCGTATGTATTTTCTCTCGGTCTCTCTCTCGCCTAGCCCGCCTCACCGCTGATATTTGGTTGACACACCCATACTATTTTTAGATCAACGCTGGTGTGAATTCTTTAAACACGTGCTCATACACTCTGAAGGCGTTTGTATTGCCACAGTAGCGCCACTATATTCCACATACACACGTAAACATACAGGCACACGTATACACACAGACAAACAAACCACTACCACTATGTAACCACCACACATGCACAGTTTCTACATATTGTATTATTATACTCCAAACACACACACAAACACACACACACACACACACAACAAATCATACACATCACATATCATGCAGCTCTCAATACACACACACACACACACACACACATACGCATTACTTACCAGTCATACCCATCCCACCAAAGCTTAACACCGGAGGAACCACCCCGAGCCCGGGGCGACAATCTGTGACGGGGCGACAATCCGTGTCGCAACAAATTTTTTGCCAACACGGATTGTCGCCTTCGAGGTCAAAAACTGGGAACTGCACAAGCGTCACGGATTGTCGCCAGGCGACAATCCGTGTAGGGGGCAACAATCCGTGCCGCCAGCGCCCGTCACGGATTGTCGCCCCGAGCAGGAGGCGACAATCCGTGTAGGGGCGACAATCCGTGTCGCAACAACCTCCCTTCCATTCCCAGTACTGTAATACCAGAAACATTTGCGGCATGAAAGTTTCGCAAATTGGAGCGGACAGCTTTTTTTTTTTTTTTTTTTTTTCAAAACGTGAGAATTCCCTGAATTGCCACTGACATTCAGTACATTATGTAGAAAAACACTTTTGTGTGTATTTTACTTTTGCAAGTCTCGGCAGCTCGCGAAATTCGCAAAAGTTTCATGCACAGGAGTATTTCTATTTTTACAGCATCAAGACCTTTTGATAACATTACCACAATATGTGATTAGTTCCAGTTTTGTTGTGGTGTTTCTTTCCTTGCTGTACGTCTTTGCCCTGTGGGGAAAGGTTCATCTTTGGTTCTGTGAGACTTGCACAACTCAATGTAAAAGACAGCAATTAACCTGTTCCTTACGGGAACCCGGTATACCAGGTTCCCGTGGGAGCAACTGATATATGGGAACCTGGTATACCAGGTTCCCAAGATGAAGATAAGAGTGCCTACTTTCGAGGCCTAAATTCATGTTTCTTTGTGTTGTAATGCCCAGAAAAATGGGTTTGATAAAAAGATAAGAGTTCATTCTATCACCATATGTTTTCTTTCTGTTGGGAAAATGTGTATATCACAGCATTATTTCCTTCTTTTTCTGATTTAGTTTGCGCCTGCTTTGCTCTAAAACTCATATGAACATGTACATAACGATCAAAGCTGAACTCGAGTAGATTTCTGTGTTCGCTGACCCCAGTCATCCCATTCAAGTGCCCGGTTTTGTGTAGAACAAAAGAGTCTGTGAGCCCATTAGCGCATGTTCCATTCATACCTTGCACTCGATCGATATTTTCATTGTTCAAAGGCACATGCAGTTGACCGTGGAAAGGGGATACATGTACCGCTTGACTGCTTTCGCTCAGGTGGATTACCAGCCTGACCGTTCTCTGTCGACGAGCAAAAAGAATCTCGTTTGGGGGCATTTAAGACACTCAAAGAATTGCGGAAGGAACAGGTTAAGTCAAGGGAGAACTATGTACTTTGCCTAATGAAAGAAATCACTGAAATCCTAGTGAATCAAACAAAAAAGAATGAAGCAAAAACAGAGAGAGACTGGTATATGAGCAACCTGTAGGAGGTTAGAGTGTGAGTTCACTGAGAGAAGGAAGATGTAATAGTGAAACAAGTACAAATGGTGTGAATAAAAGTTCTATCTTCTTTTTTTTTTCTTTTTTTTCCAGAATTTTTGGGAAAAACATTCAGATCAGGAAAGGAAGGTTGAATGAATGAGAGCAAGGCTGAAAATGATGGAAGGGGGTGTTTTGCCTGCAGTGACCACAGACATGTTTTGATGAATTGATGTAAAAAAAAGGGGGGCAGCCTCTCCTTGTTGAACATTACATGTAATGAATGGCCTTTTGCACTCTTTTATGCAATAGGGGGGTGTACGATGTGAAAGCCACTGACATGGGTGTCAACACAATCCGATTCAAGGCTGAACTGGACATTGATGGGGCTGAACTGACCAGGTCCTACCTTGACACGCAAGACCTTGAAGTCCTTCTGAAGGTCAGTGCAGCTTGACCAATGACCATTACTAACAATGATATGCAGCTTTCCTGGAAGATGTCCATGCAGATGTATGGTGCTTTTGTCATGGCAGATTTGAAAGCAACTTATTCTCGTTTGCTACGAATATGTTATCTTACAAATCTCTTTTGGTTGTCAAATGCTCTTCTTTCCAAAAGTATCATTATTTGTACTGTGTTCATGGAAACTTCTTAACTTGTGCTATCACCATATCTGTTGTACTGCAAACAGACGCAACACTTCCAATTACTCAATGTACACACAGGTAAAAACTGAGAAAGGACAGTGACATCTACAGTGACACCAACAAAAATTTTAGATATTTCTAAAATATTACAGATTGTTTTTCTGTTTTGATGAAAACAAGCTGTACAGTGTCACCTGAAGGCTTTTCAGCCTTGAACACAGACTAAAGTGTTTTTCCCCCTCTCTGTTACTGATGGTCACTCAGTTCAACGTGCAAGATTATAAATGTAACCCAATAGCCCCACCATATATCATCTGAAAGTTTTTCAGCCTGGAACTCAGACTAGAATGTTTCCTCTTTCTATTAATGTTCATCACCCATTTCAGGAGATTCAGAACTTTAAGAACCTGGAGGATGTGGAGACCTTCATGCTAAAGCATGGGGAGCGTATCATCGACCAGCTTGGGGCTGAGGTTGACAGGATAGAGAAACTCATCAAGGTGGGTGTAGATGGACACTCCGTTACTACCTCCTTCACCCCCCCCCCCCCCCCCCCCTCCCCCATCCCAACATCTGGCCTCCCCTTTATCCCATATGGTCCTCTCTATATAGATTTTCCATTTCAGGATTCTTGCTTTTGGCAGAGTGGTGTGAACCAAGACGAGATAGCATGATCTTATGTGATCTGATGAGTACACTAATAACATAGAATTTCTTTCAAAGCTCTCATTATCTGATCATATTCATATGTGACCCTGCACCTCAAAACAAACAAAAAGTCGCCAGACATGAATTTTTAGTTAAGACCATATTCTGAAAGAGCAGACTTTAAGCTTTAAAATGATGTATAACTCAAATCAAATGGACTCTCCTAACCTATCTAAATATTGGAAAGAAAGCACAAACTCAGGAAAAGTGTAAACTGAGAAAAGAGGCTCTGAAGTACAGTGTCTATTCAAGCGCTTAATCTTTACCAAACCGTGCTGGCTGTGCGATGAATGGGACAAAAAACAGGAAGTAAACCACAAGAGTAACAAGAATGAAAGGATTATCAGATTAAATTGAAATTAAGCATGCCTCATTAACACATTCTGTTCATAATTGATGCCAACTTTCAAAGCAGTAGCACTATCTTTTCAAAAGTTATTAGAGTTGAAAGTGAAGAGTGTGGACAAGGTTTTTCAGAAATGAAAAAGGGATTCTAAAGACACACCTAATCACACTATTCTACCAAAAATGTTCGAGATAAACTACTAAAAAATCACACTTTCCTGCCCGTTTTATGATACCAAATTTTAGCATAATGTCTAAGAAGACCCGCTCTTTCAGAAAATATGAAAAAGTCAAGTTCGGCTAGGTTGACCCATTTCACTTATTTTTCAGTCCTCACGCAAAAT
This sequence comes from Diadema antillarum, assembly GCF_040938485.1. Lineage (NCBI taxonomy): Eukaryota > Metazoa > Echinodermata > Echinoidea > Diadematoida > Diadematidae > Diadema > Diadema antillarum. The sequence goes on from NW_027271431.1 coordinate 167,158, forward strand.
CAGTGTGTGCGACTTTATGTTCGTTTTGAGGTGCACGGTCACATATTATCTTTGAAATGTGCAAAACATGATGATCCAACGATCTGTAGATCATACAGAAGGTATTGCAGGGCTGCCAATTATTGTATTGACTCATATTTACTGTAGTATGTTTCTTTTTTTTAACCATAAATATAAGAAAATATATTTTGAAAATTAGATACAAGCCATTGTTCTCATCTGAAACAGCATGTAGCAGGCTGAGCATGTGCAAATTTCCCATCTTACAAGCAAAATACAATTTTTGCCTTCAAAAAAAAAAGACATCTTTACATCAATTTTAGGTTACTCACTTTATACCATATATCCCCCCCAAAATTACAACAGTACCCTCCGCAACGATAACTTTAAAAGTAGTGAATCAATCCAAACACAATTTCAGGGTATGAAACTATAACTCATTGCCCACATCTTACAGAAAACCCCAATCAATTTGCTTCAGTGGTCAAAGAGAAATGAGGAATTTTGTAGAGCATGTCAAGAATCTCTTCCCTCCAAGTTCTGTCTATTGTGTTCACACGTTACTATGCAGTTCCAAGAGCATCCAAGTGCTAAACTTTGAAGAATTAGACTCATGACCTGCTTTACAACAATCCACATTTCTCTGTGACCATTTCACCAAATTGAATGGGGTTTTCTGCAAAATAGAGCTAAGATGTTATATCTTAAGACCCTGAAGTAGCATTTAGACGGTTTAATCATATTGGGTGTTATCAATGCAAAAATCCGATTGTAATTTCTTATGGGACATACTGTATATACATTTTTTTTCTCTCTCTCTTTCTCTCTGATTGATAATATGCTTTACATATGCCTTCATGTCTCTGTAACATAAATAAACAAAGGAACAGTTTAGTAGGTAATCTTCTGATGCCAGTTGTAGAGTGCATTGTGGAAATTATGAAAACCTAAGCAGAAATGTATTTTGATAATGCCTTGATTCATACCCCATCAATGGCAGTTGCCAGCACAGAATCGAAATCATGTTGCAAAGTTGCAAAAAGAGGGGAATATGTTAAGAGATGTGGACAGTTTCCTCAATCATCCTGTCTTTTTAGTGAATTCTTGCAATTTAATTTGTGTCATTATCTGTCTCTTCCATTCAGGCGACAAATCCGGAAGTGAGGCACGTGGATCTGGAAATTCTGTGATAGCTTTTATTTCTTCTTCCCTCCTTGCTGCTGATAACTTCCATTGCTGAGCTGTTGAATAGCGAGCACACAGGATGAATGTCATCTTCTCTGCAGAAAATCCTCAGGTAAAAACCCTGGATACTTGACTGTTTCTTCTTCCCACCCAGAAGGAAACATCCAATGAAATATACCAGACAAGAGGTGTTTAATCATTTGAATATATTATCTCTCTTTCTTTTATTTAAATTGTTAATTACAGGTTTCTTGAACTAAATGAATAAGAAATACTTTATAGTGTGGGAAATAAAGAGAATTAGCAATTGCAATGCACTTCTTTTGTTATTGGGGTTGAGGCAAATTGATGAAATTACTTTGATAACATTATTGTCTTTTCTCTTTATATATATATATATTTTTTTTTTTTTTTTTTTTTTTTTTTTTTGAAAGACAAGAATCTTCTTGAGAATCTTTCCACACATTTTTGCTGGAATTTCAAATGAAACAAAGGGATAAAAGATGTTTGTCAAAATTAAGAGTAAAAACATAATAATTTATGTAGGAATCAAGAGTAAAAAATAGTATATAAGATGCAAGATAATATTATATTACAGGAGCAGATGTCATACATAAACTTTATATGGAAGACAATGTTATGGATATTTTTGCAGAGAAGGTGAATACTCGAATGTGATCTATTATCACAAGAGCCTGATGAAGTCACAAATTATTGATATCTGGAGTTTGGTAGTTTGACAAATTCTCAAGATCCTATGCTTTTTAGTGATATCCAGTTTGTTTAACTTTATCAAAAAACCATCCCGTTTAAATGGGAAAGGAGCTAGACACCAACAGTGTTTGAGAAAAATTTGGTTTGAAGTTTAGATGTAGTCGAGTGGGCTGTCGATTATCCTTTTCAACACAATGGGTTAATTCATATCACCATAGTAACATATTTCATTAAATCAAACACATTCACATTTAGAACATTCTTAGAACTATGAAATTGGGATATATTGTATTTCAATATCAGACTTTGATTTGTCAACTATCATAAAATGACTTCTTGGTTTGTTTGTTGTTGTTTTTTCAACCAAATTGATATTATTTTCCAGTTTTATTACTTTTTGAGATCTACGACTTTATCAGGGTCATGTGGTGATGGGTCACTGGTGTATGTGTAGTGTACCAAAGTGCGATGAACCTTCAGTTTGCTATATACAGCTGTACTACGTGCTTTCTAAATAAACAAAACACTGTTCACGGTATGTGCTCTGCATACTTGAGGCTATAGATTTGCTCAGTTTTGTTTTTTGTTTTACATTATTTCATTGCAATGAAATAGTTCCTTGTTGGATTTTAATATTCTTCTTTTTTTTCCCCCAAGTGCTTTGACTGAAATTCAGATTTGTCAGTTGTATGTTGTGATGAAGCATGTTGGTGAGTCTCAACCAAGGTTTTACAGTGTAGATATGTATGCATTGCATGCGTGTATTTATCAACTGAAACTCACTACCTGAGATGATAATCTGTATCGGACATACAATGGGCCAGTTTGGGGATGTGTTTATGTTACGTGTATGACATAAAACTTTGCAAACATTTATTGAAGCATGTGAAAGAAATGTCACATTACTCTATAGTTGATTGGACAGGTTGTTCAGTCTTTGTTGAAAGCACTAAAGCTGTTTAATGTTGTGTGCAGTCTGCTCAGGGAAGGGTGGGGGGGGGGGAGGTATATATATATATATATATAACACAGTGCTTATATAGCGCATATCACTACCGTGGTGTCTCTATGCGCTTTAAGGAGAGGGATGAAGTAGAAAGAAGAAATGCAGTGTACAATATGTGTACCATAAATGCAGAACCAAACTCATTCATAATACTTTTTGAACAGAAATGTCTTGAGAGCAGTTTTAAACTTTAACACTGTGGGAGCTTCTTTTATATAACACGGAACCGCGTTCCGTGTTATGCGTAGAAAGGGTAGTAAAAGTTGACTTCAATTATCAAGAAAATAAATGTAAGAATGCATAGGTCAAGAAGGAGGTTAGAACTCATGTTTTTGTTGTTTCTGTGAGGAGGTGTGGGAGAACAAATATATGAACTTATGGACTGTGAGAGGGATGAAGCTATGCATGTACTTCAGCATTTAGAGAATTTATGAATCAACGAAGTATTCACTAAATGTCATGTTTTTTGAAACACCGTTTACAAAAGTTTACTGCATACCATTGGATGGAATAGTACTCTGTCTAACAAGAGTGAAGGATATTTCAAGTGAAAACATTTTATTCAGTAGAAGTCTACTGTAAAAGTGGATATTTTCACTCAACTAATTTTTCGCGCTCGGCGGGGTCAGAAGAGTTTCGTGTGTTCTTAATTCCGTGGAATCAAGACGCCAACAACTGGAACATAATGGCAAGCAAAAATATTCGCATTCTTTTATTTTGGCACTAGTTTCTGGTTGCGTGAAATGCGCAAAAATTTCAACACTGCAAAAATTTCCACTTTTATAGTATAATAAAACTTACAGATTGCATATGAAAAAAAAAAGGACAAAAGTGATCGCGGCATTTTGTGGAAGTAGCAATGCTGAATATCAAAAGGACGTAGCTTTGCTGATGACAATGTATTCTCTGAACTACCAACAAAAATTTATGTCTACAGGGCAACAAGGTATCAGACTAATTTGTTTTTGATCACTTAAAAATATTTTCCTAAACATTTGGCATATAATCTAGAAAACAACCTCAAAACAGTATTACAATAACTTTGATAGGTGTCATAGATTATGGTCTGTCCTCTCTACCATCACTGGAATACGAGAGGGAAATGTTGCAATATGTTGTGGGGTAGTTTCATATTCGTACATTGCCTTTAATGTTTGTCAAGGTAGATGCATTTCAAAATAACCTTCAGGTTTCTGTTACTTATGTTCAGTGTTACCATTATTGGTATTATATTCATATACTCTCAGGATAGTATATGCCCTGTGTGTGCCATGCTACCAAGCCAGTGTTTCAAAGCAAAATTCCCTCGTATGCCACCATTTTTTGGCTCTAAATGTTTCATTCTGATTATAGCTAAACATAGCTCAGAAAATCTACACATGGTCTGCTGCTGTGTTTGACTTGGAGATAAATTTGACTACTGCAGAGGGATGACAGAAGAAATACTGAAATTTCTCTTGCTGAGGGTGATAAGCACAATCAGGGTATGCAATCATGACTTTCTCACTTTAAAAAATTGTAATTTCTAAAAGAATGCACCAACTGACTTAGAAATTCACATGCAGCATGCTAAGACATCAGTAATCACATGTGGTAAGACAATAGCTAATTTCTTCTCATTTACTGTTAATTATTAAAGATTAGTTACCAAAAAGTCCCCCAAAACCCACGTAATGCGTCAAAAAAAGCATTTTACAACTTACGTAAAATCAAGATTTGAGGTCCATATTTTAAGTCTACCCCTATGTGTTTGGTATCAAATTAATGGATTTTTTCCTGGCATTGCTTGCATGCAATAAAAAACAGTGGTTCTTTCAGCTGGAGAAAGTTATAAGGTCTGAAGTCCCATCCTGGTAGGAGTGTAATGCTGGCTTATTTTTGTGACATTGTGACCTTTTAACCCATGCTGTACAGCTATACATGGAGAAACAGCTTATTTTTCTGCTTTTCCTGAAAGTACTGAAGACGCACTACAATATGGTGCGCTGTTTGCCAATAAATGTTCAGCCAGTTTTGAGTTTTGAGCCATTTTCAAATGCTGAGTAAAATAAGTGCAGCCGTTTTTCAGTATTTTCAGTGAGGTATATCCTAATTTGACTGCTTCAAAGAATCTTTTTCCCTTATTGAATATCCTTGTTTTTTAACCATGAATTGTACATATGTAGAAATCTATTGTGTGAAAATTTTAGCAAATTTGAGCAATAGGAACTTATTTTTTTATATTTTTACAAATTGCTGAGCATAAAAAAGTGCGATACACGCCCATGTTATACTGCATGAAGGTCATATGATAAGTGTTCAGTGATCATATTTCAATGCTTGTTCAATTTCTAAAGATATCATAAGCAAAAACATAGTATTTTGGCTTAATATGTCATTGTTTGAGTGTCACAGCTTGGATATCAACTCAAGTCATCATAAATCTCACATTCATTCTTCTATCTGTGTTTACAAATATGAGAATTGATCCAAACACTGTGCGCACATTCAAGGTCAAACTGTACAGATAATTTTTTGATGAAAAATATAATATCTTCCAAAGTACCAGCCCTAATTTCATAAAAATTTTTAATAATGGCCACTATATGTCTGTTACCTATTCCTGAAAGTTTCGCCTCTTCACTCTTTGGCAAAAGTGAAATATGATAAAATATGTAAAAGTGGTTTTATTTGAATTCAAAATAATGCCTACAAAATTGATCATCCATTTCGAGAAGTGAAAATATGAAATTCATTAATATTTTGTGATATGCCATGACTATGTGCTGGTGGAGAATGAAAGGGATATTTATCAGGAATACCTAACAGCAATATCAGATGAAAAAAACATTCTCCTTTTTTTTAATGAATTTTTCTAATATATTAGTCATTTCACTGTAATTCAACACCCCTAATTTAAATGCTAATTTATGCACAGTTTAATGCAAAATTTTGACTCTTTCTTTACATGAAATAAAAATTTGAACACTCAGCTACAACAAACAACAAAAAAAGCATTTTCACCAAGTTTTTTCATTTTTGCCCTGTTACACAATTGCATACCCTGATTGTGCTATTGACCTGAAGTGATTATTCTGATACTGAAAGCAGACTTTGTAATGCGTTGATATACATTGTTTACCTTAGTACTTTCCCAGTATATAAATGAGATGGATTGTAATCCATCCCTAAATCGAATTAGTTTGAAGTTTACTAGGACTGCATGGGTTTAGTGACAGAATATTACGAAAGAAAGTCAATTTGTCTTCTTTCAAATGTGCCGAGTAGTGCTCTATTAACAACCAACATTTCCTAAATGTCCTATTACAGGAGTGTGTTGCATGGGGAGTAGTATGCATACTTGTTATTGCTCATAGAACCTTGCATGCTGCTTTTGTTAATATTTATTAGAGTTTTTATCTTTTTTAAGTTATTCAAGTTCGGCCAATAGTATAATTTTGAGGCGGGCTTTGCTGGATAGATACAGTTGTATTTATAAAAGGGTAGTAGTAAACATCGTGTGGTAATTGCACATTTTATTATTGACAGAGGCAGCCGTCTGTGCATATTTTATCTATCACTTAAGTCCTTATCAAGCATTTTTGCAAATGGCATTTTGTAGAATTATTTGTTTGCTTGTGTATGTGTGTGCTGTCTAAAGCATGAGACATGTTCCTGGGGTCGTAGATTTGGAGGGTATAATCTTTAGCCATTTTCAGGTTAGGAACTCTTGATAAATATCTGTAATTTTTGTTCTTATTTTTGCAGTTTTAGCACCAGTTTATAGATATTTTGTCTGTTTCTATTTTCCCTCCCCCAACTGGTAGCTATTATCAGTGTCCAGATCCAGAAGGCTTACTTTTATCATTGTACCTTCTAGTTCTACCAATGTTGTAGCAGGGTTCAGAGAAGGCGCAGAGCATAGCTAACCATTCAGAGAAAATAACATAGTAAGGAGGAGGGGTGGTCAATACGAGCATTTGATATGTATCTTCTTCAAGGGGATGATCTAGAAAATAGGCAAATGAAAAGAGTGTTCGTGCAACAAACGGCCAGTGGAGAGGCCACTTTCAAACAAACAGGCATAGAAAATAAACAAATATAGGCCTACCAACAAGCATACAAACAAACGGTCTGTATTCTGGTGCTAGAGCAGTCCAGATGTAACTTCAACTCATAATTGTTCGAGATATACTCCGTAGTGAGAGTGAGTTCATTTTTGTGCACTCAGATTGTGTGTCTGGAGGTTATGCCCTGAAATTCTTTGCGTAGTGTGTGTATTCTAAAGTGATCTGAAATCGGTACGTTCGTGCATTGTGAAAATTATGCACAATAATATGCACTATCATAGATTGATATCTGAGGAAGGAAAAGAAAAACCTCAGCATCTTTGCTGAATAAAACATGCCATAATGTAGATGTTACGAACAATGTGTGTACACTAGCAGAGTTACAAATGACGTCATATATTATGTACAATGTGTGTACAGAGTTACAGATGACGTCATTATCAATTTTCCTTTTTTGTATTGTAACAAGTTTAGGTATATCATTAGACATAATTGAAACAAGCGCTGCACACTTGCCTTTTTCGTATACATTGTAAATGCTAGTACAATGTAGTTTTGTAAAGTTCTTTGTTGCCTGTCACTCCATGGTAGAGCTAACAAAGTGTGTTCCGATGTCGAGAAGACACGAGTAAAATTTGCCTCATTTCTTTGTTGGAAGATTTTAGGGATGTAGAAGCTACTACACTGCTGCCTTTGACATTTGTGGCATATTGTTTATTTTCTTGCTGGTGAATTAATACACGGAGTAAAATAGATGCGTATTAATTCATGGGTGTCTTCAATGTTATTTCGCTCCACATTTGTGAAGGATGCAAGTGACCACAATCTAAATCTGATTGCTGATGTGTTGTTTTTTTTCTTTGAAATTTCATCTCTACTTCATTGTCAGCTCTAAGCAGAAATATTGAACTTACTGCTACAGTAGCTATCACATGCAAGGCAATCGTGGTACATGTTCTAACTTAACGTGGATGCACGTGACTGATATATTGTGGGACTCATTTACAGGAAATTAGCACTAATGTCGCTTGTTACCTTTTGCCACTGCAGGGCGCTTTACCAGCTGTCCTTTTGATTGTCTCTTCCATGATGTGTATAGTGTGTGTGAGTAGGTGTAATGCTCGTGAGAAAAACGTTTGCACAAATCTATTTGGTTTTCAGTGTCATAGGATTAAAAAAGAAAGGAAGTATAGGATACCATTTCAGAATTACGTTCCGACAGTCAATCCTATGTCACCAATGTTTCTATTATCATATGAAATGTTTGTTCGCAATTAAGCTGACGAGTAAGAGATGATTTGAATCGATGTCGTTACTAAATCAAAATGGAGCTATGTACGCGTACAAACAATTAACATGTATCAAGCGTAGGTCTCTCTCGGCTCAGCCACAGCAAGTTGAATGGTGTATCGTATATTTCGTTTGAGTGTGGGTGAGTGGGAGCCATGGCTATGGTATGACAGTAACAGAGACAACCCCATCCCCAAAACTTACAAAGAAACTATACAATGTAGCTGTACAAGAACAAACAAACAAACATTGTTCTTTGGAATGCATGAATTTGACGTCTTCGTCACGTACTGCTTGTGAGAGGAAACTTGGTCCGATGTTTTATGTGTAAATTTTTCCTTGTTAATCGCCATCTAAATAATACAGTGTAATCAATACTTGTTGTGGATACATGTATGTAAGACGATTAAAATTCTACCGGAAGAAATCACTCGTGATCCATATTTTGTTCTCTTTAGTGGAAATGATTTTATTATTGCAATTTTTCGTCAGAGAGAGAAAGAGAACATAGAGATACAACGAGACCTCTGCAGAGAAAGAGGGAAAGAAATCTAAGATACAAGAAGAGTATTAGAGAGGGAGACAGAAAAAAAACGAAAGAGCGGGGGAGAGAGAGAGAGGGTGGGGGGGGGGGAGAGAAAACGGAAGTAATGACGTAAGAGATGGAAGGACAGCAAGAGAAAGAGAGATGATGGCCATTTCAAATACTGATTCTGCAACTTCTGACTTTTCGCACATAAATCGCCCAGAAAGAGAAGACAAGTCACGAAGTTGATTTCGTGCTTTTAACCGTAACTCTCCCTCAGCACTACTTGCATGACTTCAGACCTTCGAATTCTAGCCTTTTGTCAAGGCCCTCTCGCTGCACGGTGAAGAGAGCCCAGCTGAGTGGGGTCATGCGCGCTCGGCTGGGCTCGCTTCGCTCGCCCATTACAGCGAGAGGGCCTTGACAAAAGGCTATTCGAATTCCCACGCATGGCCCCAAAATTATGGGCATGTTCTTTGAACCAACTTAATCAAACTCTTTCCTTTTGGTACTTTCGAATTACATCGTTATGCCCCGAAGATTATTATTTTGATGATGACGGTGACCACGCATGAAGCAACAGGTGAAAATACCTGTAAAATCGGACAAAAATTAATGATGCAGGACCTTAATGAAAATGAGGAATCGATTCAAGTCAGTTTGTCAAGTGTAAATTTGTTCTGACCCGATGAGGTACCCACGTGAATGGCGTCACGTTTTCGTCACGAAGACATAGTATCCTTACAAATGACATTCAGACGGTGAGAAAAAAATGTTCAAAGTTTTGAGCAAATTGTCACTGCACATTTCATTTTGTTTAGACTTCCCTTCATTCACCTCAATCCATTTTGTCTTGAATCTTGACTCTCTCGGATCTTCCCTTTTGAAAATGAGAAATCAGTATTACACATACACATTATAAAATTAACTTATGAAAGATGCTGTTTATAAAATACAAATCACCAAAATTCTGTCGTTTAAACGACACTCGCAGATGGCCTCTCATTTTGTACATTGATTTACATTCATAAAGCGTCTGCCAGTGATAATACCCATTCTGCAACATGAAATTAAGATCATGAGTACTCTATTTTGAATAAAAAATCGCCACGCTTGATAAGAGGGTCAAATCACTGCTATCTGTTTTCCATAATGGAAGAAACCAAGTCGATTTCAATGTCATAAAAAACAATCTCACGATAACATGCATATCTCTGAGCGATCGACACAGAAATTAAAGATAAATTGTCTGTGCTGGTGATGAATTATCGGTCTATTTTGTAACTCAATGTAATATTTTAATTTTGTCATTACGTAATATTGCCAGGAGCCCACACGTTCAACTGAGTCAGTCGGTTTATGTGATAGTTAATGAATGACAAATGAACAACAAATTTATCCAGTGTTCTAATCCCTTTCAAAGTTTAACCAATTACACACACAAACAAGGGAGAGATACAGTACATCATAGAAATAATCTCCCAAAGTTAATGTTCGAATGCTCCATATAACAGACGCCGTATTATGGAAAGCCATTTTGTTTGTCCGTCTTCCACCCTAATCTGTCAGTCTGTCGGCCTGTCGGTCTGTTGATTTGTTTGTTACCGGTCGGTCAGTCGGTTGTCGGTTTGTTTGGGTGTCGGTTCGATGGTCAGTCGGTCGTCAGTCTGTCGGACTGTATGTGTGTCTATTTCCTCTCTTTCTTCATTCTGTCGTTGATGTATATTATCAGTCAGTCGGCTTTGTTTGTCGGTCTATCCTTGTGCAAATCTACCTGTCAGTGTGTCGGTCTCACGCATAACAAAAAGACACCAACAAAGGCAAAAACGATATCAACAACATTATGCAAGGAAAAATAAATGCAACACACAGGTCGTCAACAGAATGTATATATAAAAAAGAAAAACGTTCGTGTTGGTTTCAGTATTTAAAGGTCTGGTTTTCGTGGGCGGTTTGTAATTCAGAGCTGCTTATTCTTTCGTCGCACATATCGCCTACATTGTACCGTTAACTTTGTGTCCTTTAGTATGCAGATGTATTAATAACGTGAATAATGCAATTCACGTTCGTCACGAAGCCTATATTTACAGGAGAGCAAAGCACTTCTTCATGTCTGACATGCATGACAAGAAGGAGAAAAAAAAAAACAAGAGGAGAAAGTGATTTTCATTCGCGTATGCTATCAACAAGACTCATAAAGGGAATAGAAGTTTATTGTTTTAGCCGTGGTTGATGTGTGTCCGTGCGTATGTGTGTGGTGATGAGGGCACGCGGCATTAGTCCGTCTCTATGGAACCCTCTTCACGTAGTTTACTTTGCCGAGAGCTTATGTATATATGTGTATATTTATATATTTTTGGGTATTGACCATAGGGCGTTAACATGAGAGTCAGTAAGTCTTGTCGGTCGCACTGCAGGGATGTCAACATCAAAGCCATTAGTCAGTGGGAATTGCTGAAGGAAATCTACAAAACAGTCATTAGTTGGTCTGCATTGCTCAAGGGAAATCAACAGTGGAGCTTTTAGACTCGGTCCGAATCACTGGAAAGAATGCCCACTACACAGTCATTTACTGAGTCCATTTAATAACTGGAGTAAAAATATGCCCATCAGAATCCAACGAGCCAAAAAACTACAAAGTTCATGTACAATGTACATGAACACATTGTAATTTGAAGTCGAGCTAGTCAAGAGATTTACGCTAGGTACACAAGTACGATACACTTCAACCAACAATAAAGTCAACTGATCACACAATTTCCGTGGCATTGCTTCTGTCTTGCCTTGTTCGTCCGAAGTCATTCAAGTGGTCATCCAGCAAGTGTCCAGTCAGTTAGTTGCAGCTTTAACGCTGCCTATTTTGAGTTGTTCATTTGGTTCTTCCTCCCTGTGTCAATTTATGCGAGCTTTTGTTGTCGTAAATCATCGTAATCTTTCCATAACTTCAAAATTCACGAACCTTGGCATTATTTTTCTCTGTTTGTAAATCGATAACATGAAAACAAGAACAATGGAGTTATAATCTCACCAAAATAATTCTTCTTTAACTTTTCAGCAAATGAATTTCAGTTGCATTCCTTTTTTAGACTTTTGACATGTTTTTGATTCATCGCTAGAGTCAACGCTGACAAATTGGGTGCAAATGCAGCAATGAAGACTGTACAATCTAGATGACAACTTTATTATAACTACGATGTTATGGTTATTTTTCTGTCGATTTTTCTATACCATACCGTCTTGTGAAAATCTTGGTGGTGTTTGTCCAAAAAGTAAGCGATAAATCCTGTAGGATTTATCTGAAACTACACGTAAATCATCGCAGTGGTTACGCCTTCACCATCACATTACTCTCATGTATTAAAAAAAAAATCAATCGATTAAAAAAACATAATCCCTGAGCATTTTTGTCACTTTAGTCAGCTCATTTTGTGATGCATGCCGTTGCAGTGGACAGTCAACGCTGATTGGAAAAGAGCTGAATTCCACCCATTACAAATTTGAGTGATATTTTTCATTGTCTGCCAGAAATGTAGAATACCTCATTGTAATTATCATTATTTAGATCATCACATTATAATCATTACTATTATCATTCTTATTGTTACCATTATTACGATTACTACTGTGACTATCATCACTATTTGACATATACTAAACTCCGGGTCAGGTCACAAGAAGCAGTTCGAAAAGAGCGCATCTGAACTCATCGTTTCTTGTTCGCGGAATGTCGGTTAAGGTCAAAGGGCATCACCCACTGTCACCGTGTATTATAAAGAGGGTGTGGTTGTATACCACCTGTAATGACAATAAGATGACTGTCTTTTTATTTTATTCTTTTATTTTACATCTGCCCTAAGGTGCAAATTAACAGATACCCGCCCTGTCCGAGTCACATTGCCAAAAGTGAAGTCCATTTCAGGCAAGTCTAGTACCGTCATATCTGTCTTGTGCTCGGGTGCAATGAATGACGCCGACCATTGGTAAACCTTTGAGAGTCACTACGTCAAGATACCATTAAATAAACATCTTACGAGTATCGTTTCCGGTGGTAATTGGTGGTAATCGAAATCAGCGAAGTGTTATTTGAGAGGAAAAAATGGCATATCTTGAATGGTATTACTCATTCTAATGTCGTGATTTTTCCATTAACATCCTTCGATAGAGTAGGACCAGTGCATGTGCATGCCATGCACATTTAGTTTCGGAAGTTTTCTTTAAAGTTCGTCACATTATATAAACTATAGCAGTATACAACTTATGGATGGCGCCACCTATCCTGTATCTGCGGATTTTTGCTTTAAATTTATGCAAATTACTCAAACCTCTTCGCATTTGATTTCCACATCGGACGCAATTACTTGACTGTCTAAATACGTGTACAGTGGCATTCTGACATTACCGACACGCAACCGAGAGACATGATATCTACAAAGTCATGAGCTGGATTCGACACCCGTAGCATACACTGTGGGTGTAATATAAATGAGAATTTTTCAATGATACAAAAATCGAGTCTTTCATTGTACAAAAAGATATGGAAATACAGCTATGTACATCATACATAATATATCATGTTAGCCTTGCCATTTAACTGTAAAAGTCGTAATTGCAAGTCCTGCATTTCAGTGATCAGTGTCCGCTCGTCCGGGTTGAGTGCTTCCTTTTCGGAGGCTTCCGATGTGGTTGGGTCATCCAAGCCTGCGCTGCTACATTTACTGGCGCTCCATCGCCGAGCTAGTGCGGTCATCTCGTCCGCATCGTCCTCGTCATTGTCTACAATCTCATCGTCCACTTCCTCGTCTCTCACCAAGTCCTCATCATCGTCGTCCTCCTCTTCATTGTCCTCCGCTTCCTCCTGCTCTTTCACTTTTTCCTTAGGGTTATTGGCATCATGATCACCACCACTAACACTACCACCACCACCACCATCATCGCGGAGTTGCATCGTTCTCAATTTGGAAGACAAGCTATCGCTGCTCCCGCCACTTCGCGACCCCTTCAGTGTGCCATACGTCCTTTCCAACACCGTGCTCTTTTCTGTATCCAGATCGGGGCAAATATCGGAGTTCGTTTCGTCCGTGTCGGTGCTAAAGCGCGCCATCAGCGGCGTGTGATGGAAGCTGTTCTCCGAGGCCACGCTCCGGAAGGGCAAAACGGAAGTCCTTCGGCGCGGCTCGGTGCTTCCCAGCCTGCTCTTCGCGTCATACCCACTGCTTCTCCGACCTACCGCGCCCAAGTTTCCCGTTACCATGCGCTTGTACTCGTGTTCGAAGCGGTTAACGGCGCACGACTCCTCGTTGTCGATGGGCGTCTCTGGAAGATGGAGCAACATTTGGAGCTCGTGCTCCCGTCCCGTCGAGTCGAGATCGTACTCACTCATCTTCCCGAGGCGGTATTGTTCTTCCCGCTCTAGCATCTTCAGGATGCCTTCTAGCTCCGCTATCTTGGAATCAAGCTGGATGGAAATAAAAATGCAAATTTGGAGTTATCAGCTTGAAGATTAATTAACTCCAGATTTAGAGTGCCTTACAAATGGTGACACGACATTTGCTCCTGCAACAATTGCTCCGGTGTTACTTTTTCCTAGGACTTAGGGGTAGGGTTAGGGCTGTGATAGGATTTTAGGTCCAGTTTAATGTGGGAATTAGGGTCAGGGTTAGGGTTATGTTTCTGGGCAGAATTTATGTTTGTCTTAGCGTGCAGATATTTAATGGGAGCAATTGTCGCAGGTGCAAATGTCATGGAACCCTTACAGACATGTCAAATAAATCTAAACGTTATTTTTGTCATGCTACCCATATCTACTGCTAATATCAAATTGACTACAAACATTTACAAAGTGTGGTAGGGTACCCTTTGGGGTATTAAAGGTCGTATGCCCCTTTTGCAAACGTCACGAAATTGTGCATGGTTGAAGAATGATGCCTCCTTCCCCCTTGTATGAAATTTTACAGTAGCACACTTTAGAGGTTGTTTTTTTTTTTAAACTAAAAATACGAAACACGAACCCCACGTCCCTCGAGTAAACGCTTTCCTGTTGTACTGAGAATAATGGTTGCATTTATCTCCCGGTTCGAATAGATTCACTGTAAATCTATAATACTGTTTCCCCTTCATCTTAAAGAAGTTTCCAATTTATTATTTCAATATGATTGAAGGAATCTAAGTTTCAGGCTTGCAAAAATGACACAAGAACTTTAAGGCTTGAATCATTGTGATACTAATATGGCTTAATGTCTTGAATCATTCGTCACCGTGTGATCACTAAAATACATATGTCGTGCAGTGGCGCATGCATTTTCATAATCGTAGACTATAATGGATGATCCCTCTCCATCATGTTCTGCCTTAATGACATTAATAGTTTGTCCTATTGTCTGAAGGAAATATGTTGCGCTATACGTCATCACCACCTGTTCGATACACACGGCAGACACAGACACCCACACACACCCTTTACCTAAACATTACACACATATACACGCACAGAGAGTGTGCATCTGCGCGCGCACGCACCTTGCGTTTCTCCCTGCGGAAGGCTCGTATATGAATCTCGGCTCGGTAGATGCTTTCCTTCAGCTCCGTAGACTCGTCCATGACGAAGCGGCGAGTCCGACCTTTGACCTCTAACCCCACTGATCTCGTCACAGGATCGCTGCTGACGCTTATTCGGATAGCATGAAGCTGGAATAAATTAATCAATGGAATGATTCAAGATGATATTAGTCATGCGATGATCCGTAAGCACCATTATACTCACTGCTTACGGATATCTGATGGAAACTACCCAGAGTCTGAGAAGATTTCAAACTCTCGTAGGAAAGGGGCTAACAAGGATAATTCTCGGAAATGATAATGATACTAATAATACTGATAAGGTGAGTCATAATGTTGATCAAATAAGGGCAAAGATGATCGATAAAGCAAGAAAGAAAAGAACCGTATTAGTTACATTGTGTGTTTTTCTATTCTACCTTTTCTCTCTCTCTTTTAAATCACGTACACGGTATTTGATATTTTTCGTTTCGAGAACGCGAGTTATTTACCTGCATTAAATTTTGCCTTCTGCTATGTTTTTCTTCATTGTGAACATTTTTGTTTGTATATCATTCATTGCAGCAGAATTTAAAGCAATCTAGATGGAATAGATGAATATAAGCTGATGTATAATATCGAAAAAGACTGATTTCAGTCAGTGCCAGATTAGTGAATTTTGATCACTTGACGTCATTGGCGCAACGCCAGAAGAGTTAAAGTAGATCTCGAGACGATCGATTTTGCACGCACTGTGTGAAAACCGACGCACCCACATGGATGGAGTGCTTGCTTACACGATACTTGACGATTTGTGTAAATTCGCCGTGCTGTAACTGAATGACACGGACAAACCACACCAGCTGGTCAGGGTCGTTTGTCGAGGCCCTTATAGGCCTCTATGCTCTACAGGTGTACGGGCAGAACAAAATTGTGGAGGCAGTGTTTGCTATAAGCCAGTCTAGACTTTTTTCTTTTTGTTCGTTTGTTGTTGGTTTTTTTTTTCCCTAGAGAATAGGATAAGGAAAGGAATGCGACCATGTAGCTAGAGGCAAAAAGGAATACATTTGGGTATACATTTTACCAGGCACCATTACGGCCTGCTGGTATCAATCATGATGAATTAGCGTGTTATCAAACATGATGTAAACACAGGTAAGTAGGCCTATAGGTTATGTGCACAATATACCATGAGCCGAACTAAAATCTCAATAAGCCCTCAAAGTGAATATCTGATGATCGTAGAAATAATTGAAATATAAAGAGCGAGCTACATCGAGATGCAGTGTCATCGTGGAACGCCGGACACCATTGCTAATGTAGGCAGCTGATCCTGGACGAGAGGATTTGAAACATACACTAATATGAAACGAGAAGTCAATTCCACATGTGAAAAAAAGAATTACTATAATTTCGTGAATAACATCCAGTTGCACCAACAACAGCGTCAACGTTTTTGAATAATTGATCATTCGAAACCTGATCCGATCAATCCGAAAGTGAGTGTTTCACATTGCATCACTGGCCCTGCGAGTAATGGGACATCCAGGTATTCAGACCTATTACAGAGGATGCTGACCGTACTCCACGCGCGCACCTAGTCTATGCATGAGGGCTTATTGAGAGTTGACTTTTTCATTGTTCTTGCATGAATTTCTAAACTAGTGTCTACACTTAAAAAGGAACAACAATAAGAGGGAACCTCACTTTTGGCACGAAGAGAAGGCACAGCGTGGCGGTGGTGGTGATAAAGATACAGAGCGACACCAGCATGAAAGACATCGTGCGGTGGTTGCCCTGGATGACCCAGTTGTTGACCACCACGGCGAGCACGCTCATGATCACGACGTTGTAAACGCAGACGGCGATGTAGTGCGAGTCGTTGAGGGCGGGAATCTTCACGTTGCGCGTCTCCCAGGCGAGGAACACACCGAAGAGGAGCAGGAGCCCCTTGTAGGCGTAGAGCGCCACCAACCATTTGCTCTGGTGCTGCGACGTACATTCCTCCATGATGGGTGCGTACGCTACCGAACCAGACTCGGACACCTGTCGTTTGTAATGTGAGATGGAAAGATCTTAAGTGATGACATTCAGTTAAATTCAATTCAATTCAATTCAATTCGATTCAATTCAATTAAGCTTATTTCAGTTCAGTTCAATTCAATTCAATTCGATTCGATTCGATTCAGTTCAATTAAGTTCAGTTCAGTCCAGTCCAGTTCAGTTCAGTTCAATTCAATTCAATTCAATTCAATTCAATTCAATTCAATTCAATTCAATTCGATTCGATTCGATTCGATTTAATTCAATTCAATTCAATTCAGCTCAGTTCAGTTCAATACAATGCAATCCTATTCAGTCTAATTTAGTCCAATTCAATTCAGTTCAGTTCAGTTCAATTCGATTCAATTGTGCTTTATTTCCATCCAATAACAAAAGGTAATACACATCAGTACATATTAATGAACTGATCTCTGTAATTCAATTCAATTCAATTCAATTCAATTTAATTCAATTTAATTTGATTCAATTCAATTCAGTTCAATTCAATGCTATTCAATTCAATTCAACTCAGTTCAGTTCAATTCAATTCGATTCAATTCAATTCAGTTCAATTCAATTCAATTACATTCACTTCAGCTCAGTTCAATTCAATTTTATTCAGTTCAGTTTAATTCTATTCAGTTCAATTTGATTCAATTTAGTTCGATTCAATTCAATTCAGTTCAGTTCAGTTCAATATTTCTATCCAGCAGCAAAAGGTACTACACATCAGTACATTACTGATCTCTGTAATTCAATTTTTTGTGAAACAACAACATATTCCATTTCACTCTCTAGTTTCCGATTGCCTTTTTGTTGTAGTCTATGTTCATTCTTCTTTTTTTTTGTCTTCCTTTCTCTCTCTTTCTCTCTCTCTCGTTCCTTTTTCGTTTGGTCCCTCTTATTCAAAGAGGTTTTACTTCCTTTTAAATTCGATAAATCTTCATACTCTGAATCTTATGTATGAACTGATTTCGCCGCACTATCAACAATGCCTATGAGTTAAACAATCTTTCCTTGAAAATATGTGCCCAAGACTTGAGTCAAGATGGGAGGGCGCCCTTACCTCGACAGGAAGACGTTTTTCTATGCGAAGCATGGGGTCAAATATTACCCACAATGCAATGAGGATGACGTCAAGGAGGAGGAGAACTCCGATCATCAGGAACAAGGTCGACTCGTGGAGCATCTGAAGGAGTGAATGGCAACAACAACATCAACACTAACTTTGAGCTTGCTACGATATCGAAGATGACATATGCAGCTTACCCAACGAATTTCATGGACGACGAACATTTCAGTCTGTGGACCAGTTACTGATTCAGTGACATTTATTCCTTAGACAAATGCGCACATAAATATCTGCACGCAATCAAAAACCAAACATTAATTCTACTCACAAACATAACCTTAACCCTAATTCTTATTCCACATCAAACCAAACCTATAACTCTATATCACAACCCTAACCCTAAGTCCTTGGAGAAAATAAGACCGGAGCAACTGTCGCAGGAGCAAATGTCGTGTCACCCCAGTTACGAGCTTTGCAATGCACCTGATACCTTTAAATCAATACCTAGAACCCACATCGCACCCATTGGTTGTTGCTATGCTGGAGAAGCCCTGAGAAAACTTTACCCCCAGGAACGAACTTCACTGCGATATTTAAAAACCACTGGTATATTGCGTTAAAAAGTCATAAACATAAGCGATAAGAAAGAGGAACTATATAGGTGTAATCACAACCGGACGAATAGGTTAAATGCATTTATAGTAGCCGAAAAAGATACAGTTATACAAGATAAATCACAAATGTCGGCCACTTTGATAAAGATAGTATCAACTCATTATCATCTAGAAGAGTGTCAGACAAAGTAATTGCTGCAAATCGCACAATTTCATTCCAATTTTTTCACGTATATGGAAAGCGTAAATTGTTGCAAATCAGTTTTTACGATTTCATCAGAAAATGAGTGACTATATGATAATGGTATGGATAAATTCATACGATGGATTTAAGAGAGTGAAAGAGGAATAACTGGAATGGCTCAAAATAGAAGTTCCTATGAAACAAAACCAACAGAAATGAGTGCCCTGAAACTCTGAATTAATGAACAAATGCAGACAGACGGTCAGAATTAGTAAGAGGGGAAATCCAGCGTGACATTTTCGTTGTTGCCATGGCAATTTGCATAATTATTATGTGTGTACGTATGTATGTATGTATGTGTGTGTGTGTGTGTGTGTGTGTGTGTGTGTGTTACATGATGTGTACTTTTCCTCTTCGGTTTTATTCTTCCTTCGTTTCTATCTTATAGATGTATTCTTGCGAACCTGTGTGTACCTGAAAGTCTGTACCCAAAACGTAAACCAAGCCACTTCTCCCAGGCAAGCCAGAAATAATGGCCCACATGTAAAGATGGAAGTTCTCCAGTTTGGCTTATTTTCTTTTTCAATGCGTGCATGGACGCACGTTACGCAGCCTGCCAAACTGCGTCCGCCGTAAAATGCCGTGCTATGGCCGCGTAAGCATGCATGAAATATCGTCATTTCATTAACCGAATGTTTAGCAGGAGCGCAAGACGTGAAATGTCATCGGGCAGGCCAATTTCGCTTCTAAATGGAAAGCATTTATCATTCAAAAGTCGCCCCACCCCCATCAAGCTCTTCATCTACAGACCGTCTTCCGTTTTCAGTCTTCATTCGCTTTCTTAGCCAAGGCTATCAACTCAGCGCTCTAGAGCATGCACCCTCCTCAGGGATTAAAAATCCATGATAAAAGAATTTTAGCGTCACTGATATCGGTTCTTCAATGAAGCAATTTAATGTGTTAGTGATTCTCATTATCTTCTGACTTACATCTGTAGGTCTACTTGTTATGAATTACAGGAATAAAGAATTGCATCATTTCTTTATCTCAACGGTAGGCTTTTGATGATACAGTTACACTATCAATAGCACCAGAAGATTATTGTACGCATTTGAATTGCAGATATTGTGAAAGAGCATATCTCTATCACATCGTCGAGTGCATTATGACAGTTTGACTCCCGAATTGAGATAGTTTCATTCAGTTAGAGTTACTTGCTTCGCTGAGCAGAGGGCTGAGAGTAAGAACAATCCATGGAAACAACACCACGGAGAAGGTCACTGAAGTTCAACCTTACTTACGAATAATTGATGACTATCAATATTCCGAGAAATGTAAACGTTAAAGTGTGGAAAGGCTGTAGAAAGGTAAAAAGCACGTTGAAGGTCATGACTTTTTTCTTGCATTCTACATTGGCAAGTAAACAAAAAACAAAAAACAAACAAACACCAAAAACAAACAATAAGAAAACGAAACGACGACAACAGCAACAACAACTACAACAATAATCTGTATATGGTAGCTTTAAGGTTTCAAATAGAAACAAAATATATCGCTCGGTCTTTTGATTGAGAAAACTAATGGACAACACACAAAAAGCACTGAGACTTTGAATGTGTTTGTGTGCGTATGCGTGTGTGTTATGGTATATATGGTAGCTTTAAGATTTCAAACAGAAACAAATGTCGTTCGATCTTTTGATTGAAAAATGCATTCTATGTACAACACACGTAAAACACTGAGACTATAATGTGCGTGTGCATGTGCGTTTATGTATAATGAGAGAGCTTCTAACGTTTGATTGTGTTTGATAACTTCTTAAAAAACACTTCATTTCAGGAATTAGTATCTGTAACAGAAAAAAAAATGAATATCCTTTCTTATTTCAACGAAGTAAAGAAAGAACGTTTTTTTGGAAACAAATTGGACTTCGTAAAATAGGATATGCGACTGTATGAGCACCAAAAAAATACGAATTAAAATCCTTAACCACAACTTCAGTTTCACGAAAATCATGACGAATGACATCCATGAAAAGGAGATTTGTCAGAAAGAACACACTGTGAATTGGAAATGACGGCTTTAATAGCCTTAATGTATGCCATCCATCTAATGTATTTATAGGACATTACTAGCAATTGCATCCACATAACAAATTTCTCGTCTAAAATCTTTACATGCAACAGCTGGACATTAGAGAGATTGAATAACGAAAAAAGAATCGAGCGCACAATTAGTATTACAACAAAAAATTCCACTACACTGACATACACAACTAATCGGATTATTATTATTATTTTTTTGGGGGGGGGAGGGGGGGTTTCTGAAATTAGAGTCAAAGCTGGCAAAAATTATATTAATTAAGAAAATCCAGGTATAAAAAATCGACAGTGATGCCGTGTGATAACCTTACCTTGCGCTTAATAACCCTGCTCGTAGCATGGGTGATGATGTGATAGACTCGGTAGGTTTTCACGAACATGGAACCAAACGCCAGAGAGAACCCAAGGGCGAGGAATGACACACGGATCTGTGGAAAATCAGTGTTTTTGATTATTTCACAAAGATATATCATTACATAACGCAAAACCACAGACAAGAAATGCATCTGCTAAATGTTTATGAATGTTTTTGATATAGGTAAACACTCATGTTATCATATAATAGATGTTCACAAAGAAAACTCACTCAGATTTAACGAAGGTGAATTTATGCACGAGTGTATGTATACATGAATATCTACGGATTCAAAGCTCTTTTTCGGCATACCATACATACATACATACATACATACATACAAACATATATACATATCATACACACGCAAACACACACACACACACACACACACATAATCAGTTATGAATAAAGGAAAATGGACGTAAACCTGAGAGCACTAGTTACACACATAATGTGAGTTGTAAAGAAAGAGACATAGACATTTTACTTTTACATCTTATCAGAATCCATTATTCAGTATGGAATTAAATTTCGACCACAGCATCATTCTGCATCTGCTGGGCGTTTAGCCAGAAATAAAGTGGACTAAAGAGTGAGAGAGATGAAAATGACATTGTAACGTGATGAGTGTCCCCCCCCAAAAAAAAAAAAAAAAAAGAAGAAGAGAAGATATAAAGAGAACTTGACATGAAAGCAAAATTCCCCTCTCCTTTCTTCACCCCCAAACAATCAAATAAAGCAAAATAGTGAGAGAGAGAGAGAGAGAGAGAGAGAGAGAGAGAAAGGGAGAGAGGGAGAGAGAGATATTCCCCCAACTCTTGCCGCAGCGCCCATGCTGTCCTCCTACAGGGTAGATACAGAGACCAATCCATATATGCATGGAGCTAAGTTCTATGATATATGCAACCTCTTGATGTGTATGCGCTTGTAAATGATGATCACTTCTGACCATGCGGTACATTAGCGTCAGTTCACCTATTCCTGCCAGGGTCACTCGACCTTGAGCTCAGCGTGTGTCTAAAGCGAGATAATAATGCCCTCGACCTTGACAAAGAGGAGAAGAAGTACAATGAGACGCTCGATCCATTTGCATGATGTTTTTTCCACTTCAATTTTCTTCCTTTCATTCTTGGGAGAGATTCAGGCGAACACAAACGACCGTTTTACGACTTGCAGACGGCAAAAAAAAAAAGGAAAAAAGAAGAAAACCATTGCATTCATTTTGATTGGAACGCTGCTTTCACTTCCTAGAAAATTCTTGTTTGAAAAAGGCATCTGGGGAAAAAAAAAACCCACGTATTTTTCTCATCCGCTTTCAAATCAGTTTCTATTCGAGCCACTGAGTGAAAATGCATGTCTCTCCGAATGTCTATGTACATATAAGTCTAGCGTTAAACTGAAGCTAACAAAACTGACCAGACTGTTCGGGTCGAACCCTTTTATTCTATTTATTATGTTCGTCGACAAAAACGCCCTACCCTTAGCGGAAATATATAGCAATAACAACAATACAGGAGCGTCTATATTGCATGTCGTGAGTACCTTGCCTGTGAGAGAAAATCGTTCTTTTGTTTCAATCTGTCCGTATCATGTATTGTAATCACCGCGCAATCACAGTAGCTTTTCGGAAATACTATTTGACTATGTTTTACCCAGGAATAAAGTGCGACAAGGAATCTCCTCCACTATAACATGGCTATCTGCACCATATATTGCAGGTCTCCAGCCTTGTCCGTGCAAACCTCAGATGAAGAGTCGAATGATGGAAGGCGGCTGTTACCCGCTTCTCTACTCCTCCCCCTTCCCCCTCCCCCCTCCTCGCTCAATCATGTCAAGCGTGTATAGAAGCCTCAGGTTATACCAGTATATCCATTATTTATATCTTCCAGTACGGTAAATTATAGTCATATTCATCCGTGCATTTTCAACTCTTTGGTTACTAAATTCTCCAGTGCCTCGGTTTACTTATAACATCCATTTTGATAATCAATCACGCGCGGTGTTGATATTGCAACTAATTGACAAATTGCCCTCCATCGACGTAGATAAGTGCCGAATTTACCAGTGTTTAGTATAGTTTAGTAGCCACGATTTAAAAAAACAACATGGGCATACATACTCGGGCAGGATGCGAACCTACAACGTCTGATCCTGACCACCGAGCTTCCGCCCCGACAGCCAGTGTTGGATCTGCATTCTTGCATGCAGCATGGTTTCTTTTTCTCTTGCATCTTGATTGTGTCGCTGAGCAAATAAATCTCACAAACAATGTGTGCTACTCCCATTATGGTTGTGTAATTTTGCTCACTTTAAAGGAGACCTCCGGATGATTTTCAGAGTTTTACATTTGAACAACCATAAATTAGTTACTGAGGACAGAGTTTCAAAATTTACGATAACTGGGATGAAGAATAAGGATATTTTCGAAATTTATAGCAAATTGCAATGAACAAGGATGATGACATGGCAGAGTCACCATTAGAATGCATGAGTTGGGGCTCAAGGCCCCGTCACACTACAGCGAATGCCCAACGAATGCCCAACGAATGTCCAACAAATTTGAAAATTTGAAGATATGTTCACATCCGTTGGTGATACTAGAATAGTTCGTAACATGCTTGGCGTTCTTTGTATTCATTAGCTATTCGTAGGGATTCGCAGAGATACACTGGAGCCGATTTTTTTTTAAACATGTCCAAAATCTCCAGCGTATCTCTGCGAATCCCTACGAATAGCTCACGAATACAAAAAACGTCAAACATTTTGTTTGTTTTTCAAAGTATTGTTTCTCTGCTCAAGAACCAAATTCCACAAATCTATACATGGAGCTGTTGATACTACATGATGTGAAATTATGAATATCGTCTGGAATTTCCCTTTAAGTATTCAGATACAACATTTTTATATTGTACATGCCTTTTCACAACGAAGGCTTTCCGGAATTGATGCACGTTTAGAACACTCCTGTCGTATTCCTCAAACGGTTTACCATACAGTGTATCTCAATTATGTCCTGTCCATCACACACATGTGACGGAATTGTATTGTCTTTTCTAACATCTGGCAACCAGCACCAGTGAACGCTTCATCTTTGCTATTTCTTTATGACTTCATGGATTAACGATGAGGAGACTCTATACTATCTATGAGCACCATTAATACCCAAACATGCAAACCAGATGGGAATCTTAACCATTACACTGCCTCCATCATCATTATCATCATCATCATCATCATCATCATCATCATCATCATCATCATCATCATCATCATCGCACAAGTCTCAAATCAAATACATTACAAGATACAGACAGTCAAAATCTGATTACATACTCTATCTGAGCATCTTGCTTCCTTCAAAACATTACTGGTGATCGTTTTCACCAAAGACATTCTCAGTCTCATCGTTCCACGCAAACTAAGCGCTGTGAACATCTACCAGTAAAAATTTGCATAAGCTTCTCCAATCTTTTGTACCATTTCATTTGTAATCACAATCACCGCGCACCACGTCTCACACGTCGTTTCACATATGACAGACAAGCACATTTTTGGATCCGGTCTGGATTACTCGTATTAGCTTGATGTAGGTATTCAATTACATTAGCACAATGGAGCATTCTGTAATTCATTAACGACAGTTAATGGTGTATCTAGGCGAGATAACTTTAAAGAATATATAAAACAGGGTAGAATATAGTGGTTGGCTGAGTTGCCAGAATGAATATGAATGAATTCATTATAACTCTCACGTATTTCTCCAAGATTTTTGAACCTTCTGACGACTCCTATCCCATCCGTATACAATGTTGTTCGTGTGATTTTACTCTGTTCACCAAGTTGAGCACGGTGTGGATTCGCACTGTGACAATAACTACAGGGTCTTACCGTGCAGAGAGGAGCGAAGCTGGCCTCGGACACTTTCTCCCCGTCCAGCCCCATGAAGAGGATGGCAGTGTAGACCAACATGCAGCCAACCACCAGAATGTTGTTAAGGTTCGGACTTGATAGCTTGATGTATCTAAGCGTGGGTAAGTGAAAGGGTTTCTCGCTGATAGTTATTTGAAAATAACAACAGGTCGTTTTGTAAGATTCTCAAGTAGGCCAGTTTACTACCATATTTCCCTCGGATAGGACATAAAATGGAGGTTCCGTGTATGAGAGAGTCACAGCTCATGTACGTAAAAGATCCCGCTTCATTCATTTATCGCAAAGAGCAGGGTGTCTAACCCGGTGAAGTGGTCCTACCCCACATCCAACTGGACCCCATGGAAGACCAGCTTAGTGTAGCTGAATATGGGCTATCCAGCCATCTTCACAGATGGAAAATGAACAACAACAACAACAACAATTTCAAATATAATCATTTATACAGTTGCATACATAAAACTGATTACAGTTCGTTTATATTCCGAGGATTCGTTATTCCGAAGGTTTGTTAGTACGCACCGTCTTTACATTTTCAGAATGACGAACCTTCGGAATAACAAACTTTCTTTCATTTTTGGATTAACGAACATTCGTCATAACGAACATCATCCCCTGAAAAACTAGCCTATCAAACGCTTCCCTCGATAACCTGGCATCTATTCATTCACTTTTTCCTTCATGAAGTCTAGTTTGTTTTGCGGAGAAACCTCGGGAAAGCTTCCCGGTTGTTAGGAACAACCTCTGTTGTAGGCATACAATTCGAATATGCTTGTGATCAGGTCGAATATTCAACCTGCTCCTACCGAATAGACGTCATTACGTGGAATTCAGTTGCGCGCACCAGCGATCAGGAAATGACCTTTGATGTGGATACATGCATAAAATGTGAACACGACAGTAAGCATCATTTTCCAGATAGGAGAGACTTATTTAATTAGATTTGTATTTTTAAAGAAACACAGCAAAAGTATAACTATGCGTGATGATCTTACGCAGCAAAATTACACTTATATAGAATATATATATACGTATCATGTCATAATATTGAAGATGGATTTGTAACAAAGTTTCATTTTGAGAAAAGCATATAGCAGGGGAGTACCTCAACAAGCTGTTACTTGATATTCATGACTGCCTCTAAAAACGAACAATATGCCATTGCAAAACGTTCAGGAGATTTCGAAAGAGAAATAAGGTTTACTCCAGTAAAGCTTACTACTCTGTATCGTGACAACTGAATATTAGTAGTTACTAGTATACTAAAAAAGTTGTTTCTGACAACAGAAAACTTGTCCGCGGCTTGACCGACATAGCAACAAGTAAGGCATGCAAACTAGATTCGAAAGCATTAACATGATTAGAGCATATTATCTAATAGAAACATGTGAAATGAATAGCTAAAAGATATTTGAATATATTCCTTGCCGTCCTAGATCTGCCCATTTCAAGGGCAATCACGAAACTAATTTTCCTTACTTAAACGTTTTTGCCCTCCATGTTTGAGCAACTAAAAGATTCAGAATAAGTTATAGGTTATGTGTAATTTCTTTATTATTATACTTGAAATAACTGGCGAAAATGGGATGGATTGGACAAGAGAGCAAACGCCTCAACATCTGCTAGCCACAAGTATTTGAATACATTGAGTAAAAATACCACTACAGTAAAGCAATTGCTTTACTTATGACTCATATATGAAAGACATTAGAATTGACTTAAGAGGGCATCCTGGTTGTCTATGGGAGAGAACGGAGCAATAACGAGACGAAGAATTAACCAATTATTTGATCGTTGTCACACTTTGGTTCGTTTCATAGACGAGATCCTTCGGTATTCTAAGCATGAGATCCGAAACTGTCTCGGGACAGACCCAATAGTATCCCGAGATAACATTCCCGGGACTGTACCATGATATCTTTCTTCTTTGCATTTTTAGGTACCGAACAGTTACGTAAAGAAATGAACTATAAGCACTTATGACCAGGGACACGGAGAGAGTTGTTTTCGCTCGACTGCAATGAAGCCATTTTGTGTGTGAATAATACATACTGACTGATCAGCGTATACGCATGCAAAGGGGTTCACGTCTTTAACACCCATAAACTGTTAGGTGAGCCAAATCTAATGACATGACTGACTCTACAAGGAACTCTATCATTTTCATTTTGTATGAAACGACCGTCGAGTGACTAACAACACGTCTTTATCTTTCTCTCATTATTTCTTATCGTCGATTTATATCTGTGTCAGTAGGCAATAATTATGGCAAGTTGCCGATTTGTAAGTCTTTTACCCTACATCAGTACCTTCCAGGGAACTATCAAAAGTGTTATGCTATCCCCATTTCTTTAAATATTAAGAAAAATGACGGTGATAATCACCACGTAATTCACTCCCTCATTTAAGGCGACCGTCAGAACGGGTAGACGACCGCACGCAGGAATCATATTTATTTTTTAAAGCGAAGTACCTATCAGAACAGCAAGAAGAATTATATCACTGCGATAGCTTGGGCACACAATGACAAGTGCACCTAATAAGAATCATTGCCTCCTTGGATTTCAGGAAAGCACCCTGCTATCTAACAGGCTCGATTACATACATGTAACGTGTTCCATCACCATGGAAACGAGCAGAAAGCACAGAGTGCTGCTACGGTAATCACAGTCACCATAACTTTTGGGGTCAACAGAGAGACAATACAACAATTGAAAAGCCCTTTGGTAGGACAGTGGCAACATTGAAGAGGCTACCCGGGCTAAAGGAGACCATGTTATGATGATTATTACTATCACTGTTATCATTTCTTATTATTATCATTGTTATTATCATTGTCATTATCATTATAATGAAATTTAATCGAAGTGTTTATACACCTTACAAGGTTTTCCAGAGATCAAGCACTCAGTGATTTGTCCATGATTCATCAAACTATGAAAACATGATTTATCTTGTTGGTAATCCGTGAAGGAAGCTAAAACGGCAACATCGCGTCTGACCATCGTATAACCACGTTGCAATTTCTCTGTCCACAATGGGAACTGAGCGCTTACGCCGAGATATCGTCAACGGTGGTAACAGATGCTGTTATTCTACGTGGTCTAGGAGAATAAGATGTTTTCCTTCAAATTCCAGAGTTACATTACAATTCAGTGAAACTTTACACGAACATGTGTGATCTTGACTAGGTTTTTAGGGGCTACGTTGCACGCAGGTTATATCTACGGCACTCAAAGCTACGGATATGTTTTCTCAGCAGACCTAAAACAAATCGTAACTATGGTAACCACGAGAAGTGATGAAAAGCCCCGTTACCTCATAAATACTGATTAGGATGGTTATAATAATTATCGATGGAACCTAGCAGCGAGTTGTCCATAGCACGTGTCCCTACCAGCAGGACCAGCATTAAAAATACATCAAACCTGCACTCTAGCCTGGTTACATTAATTGATCCTCTTTCGTTTCAGCCTCGGGCGAGATTTCTGACGGTTAAGAATAACTTTAGTTATCTAAGCATTCACAAAGTTTGACTACGTTAGTAATCTGCTGTTGCTTTCGAAGATTGGGGACCTTAAAGGGATCTGAGGCTAAATGAATTATGGATACAGATGCGAATAAAGCCTCTAGTCCAATGCGGGTGGTAATGGAATATCTCGTTAATAGGTAGTCAGGGAAAATATGGCCATGAGTTTGAATACATGATTGAGGTGCCATGAGCCTTAGACTTCAGAGTACACGAAAGTGTGACATACTTCGTCTTTCTGTACTTCACGTTGAAGGCGAGGAAGATGACGGCGAGAATGATGCCGAGTACGCTGAGGACGGACACGGAGAGGAAGGCGGCCTTGGCGATCAGGATGGGTTTGTCGACGACCGTCAGGTGATCGACGGGCACGAAACCACCTGTTAAGGAAGAAAGCGACGACGAAACCAACGTTGAGACAACCTCGTCACAACTTAGTTACAAGGGTCTGTATAAGCTTTCTATTAAGAGAATGTGAATAACCTGTTTGAAGGATGCTTTATCTGGTCAGCTACTGCGTTTGCCGCGCGAAAAAACAAATCTTTGATGTAATTTGGACTGGCAAAACGGCTAAGTGTGCGGTCATAATCATGTAATACATGTTCGTAAATATAACTTGGAAATTACTCCTTTGTATCAAAAGTTCGTTTTCATTCAAAAATGCATCGTGACATGATGAATGGAGACCAACGGATTATCCATCAAACCAATAAAGATTTAGGCGACCATTACTGAATGCAAATTAAAGCATGATTTGGATGGTCGCATTACTGTCACTTTCACTTCCATTTTCACAGGTATGTTGCGTGTATCTACTTCCCTTCACCATCTAGTGATGAAGTACTCCTATTGAATAGATAAATTATGAATGCACCACTCAGACATATGCATGTATCTGGGTGATTCACAGCGTCATCCACATTACACATAATACGAGGGAAATCTCCCTCGTTACGGCACTTTTTTATGTGCGTGACAGAACAGGTGAACATCTCTAGGTGGTATCAGAGTAGAATAAGTCTCCTTGATTTCAAACTTTACCCCAATCGAGCCACATTACCATGTCACAGTCCCTCTACAATATATAAGCTTGGATAGTACGAGATTTCACTGAGCAGTAACATGGAGAAAAACTAGTATAATCCTGATTGAGAACTTTTGGAGTAACAGTAAATGTTTAAAGTAAGGGAGGCTACAGCCATTTTCGGTTCTCCGTGCATGCTCTTCATGGAACGTCTCTTCTATTTATTACTGTGTGAATGCATTTTCGCGATCCCTCATCCTTCTTCTTTCTTGGCCCCTCCCCTTTCTCATGCTCCCTGTCTCATTCCGTGCTTCAGTCTGTCTTTCTATTTCATTTTCTATGAAATACACACACATACACTAACACACATGCTCCCTCTCTACCTAACTACATGTGCGTCATAGCCAGTGAACGGTTGTATTTTCCTTTGTGTGATCTGTTCAGAATCACACACAGTTTAAAGTCACCGCAATTTGATTTTATCGATGCTATAAAAGTGCTCCGAGAAATGTTTACACGTCTTCGTCCGAACACATTGCCATGTACCTTGAATGCAGGTCTAACAATCATTTGAAGCGTTTGAATTTCTATATTATGATGCCTAGATACTTGTACTGCTGGATGTAAAAATCAAAAATTTGACATACGAATAACAGATTCGTCGTAATTCTGGCGCAGGTTCCTAAAGTGGACGGTAACTCGCCCTTCATCTTACTACAGCAAATTCGTCGGAAATTGCAATGGCAGCAGTTCAGCGTTAAAAATTACTTGAGTCGTTTTGTGTACAACAGAGAGTTTTCATTGAAACCGGTGAAACGTGAAAGAGCTGTGATTAACTTGAATCCCCTGAGAAAGCATGTTTTGACAAGACAAGTTTTTGCTTTACAATAACAGCGAGAGAACGACAAAGAGAGAATTTTATTTAGGACGAACATCTGACCTCGATATATCGAATCCTAAAACATTTACCGTTCTCTCTCGGCATGATGTGCTGCGTTATTCTCAAATAAGCGTGAAAAATAGATAAAGTTGCTCACTCTTCACGAGTACCATGCAAACCTTTCCAGACTCTGCTATATGGGGTAAATTATCTAGCACTAAAAGTCCACTCACGATTTTTCAATAGAATTTTCTTTCCCTAAATCAAATATGTAGGTGACTCGTCGGTTCTCCTGTCGTTCTTTCATATCGTTCCGGGGGGAGGGGGCAGGGAGATGAATCTAGCAAGTGGCTGACAAGAAAATTTGGCATGTGAACGGGTGAACATAATAATCATCAAGCAGTCTTTTCTCGTTATATCATTTGCTGTTTTTACCCACTTTTAATCACGCTATAAGCATATTTTCCATTGGAATAAGAACTAGCACACACTCGAAAGCCGCAGCTGTTGCAACGGTAAGAATTTTGGAAAGAAAAGCAGAGCAGGCTTGGTACCTAAAGGCCATCTCTAGGATTTTAATCGCTCACACACCATTAACTGCCTAAGACGGGCACTCTTTGTTTCTCTGCGGTGTCGTCCATAATCAGGATACTAGTTATAGCCTACTTCCATAAAGTTATCAAACAAAAGATTAATTGTATGTTTGTTCAGTGCACGGTTGGTAAAGATTGATTCGAATCCTGTCTTTAATTGAAACTTTTGACATTACTAACACACTCCTAATCAGAGTCTGAAATTCCCTTGCACTTTGTAGTATTGTAAAGGGCACACGGAAAAACCCGTACCGCAATAAGGTCAGGGAACTCTGATGCATTTCTTTGACTAGCGTTTGATTACAATAAATACATTCATATTAACTGCATGAAAAT
This sequence comes from Diadema antillarum, assembly GCF_040938485.1. Lineage (NCBI taxonomy): Eukaryota > Metazoa > Echinodermata > Echinoidea > Diadematoida > Diadematidae > Diadema > Diadema antillarum. Next base: position 199,124 of record NW_027271431.1, read on the forward strand.
GAAAATCATAGTTAGCCAACATTGATGACTATAGTATCAGCTTTTCCGATATTCATTCTCTTCATATCTTTACGATATGCAAAGAGCTTTTAGACAGAATTAGACATTGTTTGGAAGCACTCAAGCGCAAATGAAAGTCCATAGGCTGTGATTCCTGTGACGTACACAAAGGTAGCGGTACCAGAGTTATTGCTGGCGCTTTTGACTCTCACGGTGTCAACGCACTGCCGCATTTGAGGTGATTTTATTCATTTTTTTGTTGTTATGGTAGGCGGATATGACACTCGAAGGCGGCACCTTCGGCATGACAAATACACGAGTAAAGACCAGATTACACGTCCAACGATGGAAAGTCTTTCATTCTATTTTTAATGGCGACAGTAAAGGTATCCGTTTTCATTTCTCATTTTTCATATTTTCCCCTGGTCTTGAAGAAGTGATTACACCATGCAAACGATTTTTCTTTCTCCTCCTCCACCCCCCCCCCACACCCCAGTATTCGAGGAGCGTTTTTGCGTGGTTTGCATCAGCTGACGTAGAACGGAATGAAAAGTACATTTCATCCCGAGGGAAACGGCGGAAAGTGGGAAGAAACAAAAAAAAAAAGAAGGAAAAAACCGCTGAGAAAGGATGGGTGGAAAAGAGAAAGTGACAATCATATTTCTCTCCACTCTGTATCCCATTGTCGTCAGTAAAAGTGTGCGATGCACTTTTTCCCCCCTCACTCGGGGGGTTAAACGTTTTATTACTCCGCTCCAGCCGTGAAGAAGAGCAGGGGGGATAACTGGATGTGGGTGACAGAATGCCCGTTCGATCGCCCTATGCCATCGCCCATAACTCCATCTCGTCTGGATCTTATATGCAACGGCCGAATGAAATGAATAAAAAAAAAAAAAGCTTAAGGAAGGATTTTCGAGCTTCTATTTGCCCTACAACTGTCTATCCAAGCAGACACAGGTATTCGTCAGCTCCCATATTTTTCAGCTCTTAGTGCATTGTTCGCTTTTTGAGAGGTAGAAAATACATAACTTGGCTTACCGAGAACGGCAATGGGTGGGACATTTAAAGAGGAAGGTTTGAGGACAACGACACATCTTCCTATAAGCTTTTGACAAGGTAAGAAAGAGAGTACAAAGTTTTCAGTAATCGCCAGGCTGCACAGTATGGAAGCAATTTCTACAGACGCAATTTTCTATCTCGTATAACGTGCATCTTTATCCAGTGAAATTCATGACTCTATACACGCCAAAAAGGCAGCAGAAAATGCATGGAGTTGCACTTGTGACTGTAGTAATACCTACAGATGCAGCACGATGCAGTAGAGCATGAATATGTTGCAACACAAGAAGAAAGTCTGAAGATCGTTTCTAAAATACAGTATTCGTGAATAGAAACAGACAATTTTTAAGAGCTCTTAAAATGTCATAAAAGATTATTCTAATAATGATTTTTATGTCGTCGTTACTACGTTTGCGCGAATAAACTTCAAGAAAATCCAAGGCGATAATTAACAAACTTTCCACGCTTGTCTTTTCAAAGTGTTATGACATTATTTTGTGGGCACTGTGACGTCACAGACTTTATGGACCCCGCATGACGTCATTCATTACTGTTACCAGCTCTCTGCGTCTAGTATTCAGTAATTAAATCATCCATGACAGTGAATATATCACATGCAACCCACACAGCTGGCGATGATACAGTTCCGAGTGTTAACCATAAGAATCGGTTCTCTCCTAGCAACTGGCTCTGAGCATGCCTTTTCAACACTCAGTGCGAAAATGTCACGAGGAAAGGAGGAGGGGGGGGGGGTGGATGGGTGGTAGGGGAGGAGACGAATGGTAGAATAATTACTGTTACGCTCTATTTTATTTCACGACAAAACAAAGAGCGCTACGACGTCTCTCTGGATGACTTTTGTCATTTCGTTCCGTAGATTCTCCATCTCTTCTGACCGTCTACACTGTCAACTTTAATATGATGTCGTTGAACCAGTGACGGAATACATCATTACAGATCGGATTATGGAAGCCACTGCTCACAGTCGTGCGTGGAAAAGAGACGGAGTTTCGAATGTACCACCGCTTAATTGGATTCAATCGTGCCACAGATAGAATAGATTTGACAGCACTAACGAATTGTCTAAAGGGATATACATCAACATATTGACAGGCCTTTCTTGACTTTCAGATTTTGTATATTTTCAAATGATTCCTTGTTCCATTTGATGGGCGGATTGTAAATTGAAAGTCCATGGGATTGAAACAATAATGGTAAACTGACGAACATTATATACAGATGAGTGCATTGAATGATTGCAATGATGCAATGATAAAAGAATAATGATAAGAAAGTATAAGCAATATTTGTATATAGATAGTATTACAAGGCCCAGCCGTAGTTGATACAATTCAAGAAAAAGCTTTTATATTCCTCTTCGCTAATAGCCAACATCATACATATGGTAGGCCTACCTATACTGAAATTCATTCCACTCTGAACTCTATGTCTCTCTTATGTGCAGTCACGCTCAATTTCTCCGTATTGAATAATTATGTCCATCCCTTTTTCTCTAACAGGTGAATGACAGTTTGTAGGCCTACACACATTCGAAGGCGAAGAGACTTCCATATAGTATGAAGTGAAAGATTTTGCGGTAGGTGTAAAATGTTTTCTTATAAAGATAATTATTCATTTTTAGAATTTGATCATGAACAAAGCTGCCAGAGGCTCGGCGGTCTTCTCAAATTTGTGTTGTATTTACAAACCAAGCGTTACACACATCGTCGTTACTTTCGCTATTGTATCATAACAACATGAATAATATATGACCATTGCTACTATACTATTTCTAATAATATTAGTTTTGTGTTATGAAAAGACGTGTGCCTGTCTGACCAAAACATCGAATGTGTTAAAGTTTATCAATCCATTGGATTTCTCTTCAATTTTACACTTCGATCTACCCCTCTATCATTCTCTCTAGGAAAGAGAAGAAGATATGGATATGTCCCTTTAATGTCCTATCTGCCTACCAGCCATTAGAAATATGATATTTCATTACGTTCGAGGAGCCAGGGAAGAAGCGAACAAGAAATTGGATCCATCTTTCTATTATGAGGCTGGTCAAGTAATTACTTTCTTGGAAGTTCGTAATTTACAGTAGAAATATGTATCAACAAAAAAACGAACAAAATAAAACAAGAATAGGCAGTGGGAACGTACATCAATCAATAAGAACCAAGTCTCACGCAAACCCATCCAGCCAGCCTTATCTCTATGTCAAAAGAAAGGGAAAGAACAACAACCTTCTTGTGACTCTAGACAGAATTTTCCCTGCCACTACTGAGGTAATTGGTCATTTGCGATTAGTTTGCAAAGGATTATTCTTTTCACAAGAGCGAGTATGCTTGGTTGCTGTCAGATTTAACGCATACGCCAAAATCATGGAGGGAAGGATATAGAAGAAAAAAAAAGAGATGATTCCATTCATTTTTTCGGCGCCTGTACGATTGGGGTCACCAAGAATATGGGCTGCAAGAATTACTGAATAACGTATTAATGGATAATGTGGATAATGTCTCATTTGCTTTTGTGTACCGGGATGCTCTACATTTCTTTACATCGTTAAAGCGCAACTCAATGCAAATTGAGTGCAACTGTATGAAGGTTATGTGTTGTAGGATGGATGGCCACAATATGAAAATTAAGCTAGAGTTACGGTATGATGATATCAACGCACAAAATGCTATGTGTTATTATGTTTTATTCATTTCCACTATTTTCTCCCTCTCAATGAGGATGGTGGCTTTAAGGGGGAAATCCTGATAAACCAACAATTCAAAACAAACACAAATAGCTTGCAAAAGAGCTAACTTTTAGATAGGGGCGCATGCGTGTTAGCAGGTACACGGGTGTGTGGATGTCAGCACAATGGGCATACAAGGGTACGTGGAAATCATAGTAAATGTGTGTACATAATGGTATGATATATGTACAGGTGTTCAATAAACACAAGGGTCTTTTCATAATATCTAATACACAATTGGCAAGATTCTTATGTCTACTTGTTAACTCCCAAGAATTGAAGGAATACATATTTGTAGTTAGGGTTATGTAAAAAAGAATTATCTTCTCGACTTTTTGTTTTTTAATATCCTATATCTCATCATTTTCTTCTCTTATCCAATCTCCTTCTCTCTCTTTCTCTCACTTTATTTTTACCCAGCGAATTTCTTCAAATATATTACTACAAAAGACTTTAAGTACGACAGTAAAAGACAACGACAACAAACACAATGAAAAAAAGTGTCCCAAGATACAGTGAGAAACTTACCCGCCCAAACGATAGGTACCATGTCGTCTGATCCGATATCCAACACCTCACTCTCAGGGAAGTAGAGGGCAACGCGTTGCATCTCACCGCCTTATGGATAAAATCATTTTTTAAAATAGATTTATCACATAAATAATAAGAAAGTAACAAACACACAGACACGCACACACACACAAACACATGAACACTTGAATACACTTACAGAAACATACACAAACCACACTCCTTCCCCTATAAGAAAAAAAAGAACACACACAGAAAAAAACAAACACTAATTGTTGCATTATTCACATAATTTTATCTGGTATGCTCTCAGAATATCCCATTGTTAATAGTGACTTGATCTAATGAGACTTTTTGTTTTATCTCAGAGCCAAAGTTCAAGCCCCCTTCACATTCCATAGTAATTGCCAAGAATGAATTGGCAAATAATCTAGTGATTTTTACCCATTTATTGACATACTGCTGGACGAGTTGGGGCCAGGAGAGGAATGAATGAACGAGAAAGTTAGGAGAAACGAATGAGTGAAAATAAGATTTAAGAGGGAAAGATGAAGAAAATATTGCCAAACAGAAAAAAACCGGCAATATTTGTAATAATGACTAGTGTATTATTCAAAGATAATACTATACAAATGAAGCAGACTTTATAGAGAACAGTGGCTAAAATGGGTTAAGTTTTGATAGAACACATTTGCAACTTTCAGTCTAAAATCAGCATTCTCTTTGCCCCATACGATCCTAATTTTTTTCTTTGAACGAGAGATGCTAAAGCATCTATTTTGTGCTATTGTCAGGACCTTTCTAAACGTGGATTAGATGTGGTTTCCGCACATAATACAGAAGCCTATCAATATCTCGTACACGTGCAGAAATGCTGGCAAATACATAAGTGCGTGTCCAATAGTCGCAAAAAGTTTTTCTATATTTTGTTTGTTTGTTTATCATAAACGTTTTTTAAAAAAGAGAAAAGATATAGTGACAGGAAGCGTCTAGCAGTCCAGTATTCTACGTTCGCCTCGAGCAACACATTAAAAAGGTCATGTGTATAGAGTTTGGGATTGAAAAATAACGGGGAAGTCCCAAAAAACAAATTCGTGATTTTGATGCAGAAAACTGTGAGCATAGATAAAGACGTAGGAAAGACATGGAAAAAATATTATAACCGTCATAAGTCACGCATGGTTCTTCTGTTTTGTTTTTTGTTTCCTTTCTCATATTTTTTTTTCTGGAAAAAAGCAAAAGGAACCTGAAGGCTTTGCCCTTCTTCTTCCGAAGGATCAAATTGGGACAATCAGGCTTCAAAAGTGGCGGCCTCTCACTCTCCCCCTCTCTCTTTCTTCCTTCATTTTTTCTTCTTCTTTCTCCCCCCCCCCCTCTCTCTCTCTCTCTCTCAGACAAGAGATATAGTTTCCTTACCTTGATTCTGCCGAAAGGTGGTGATGCCAAATCGATCGGGACCGTTAAACGAGACGGGGCCCTGCAAGAAATCGATAACGGGAACGAAATAGGACGAATGGCACCCCCTTGGCTTCATTTTCGCTCACAAAAATGTCTCTTATTACCGATTAACACTCTCATCTAACGCAGATGTGGAGTTCGGCGGGCATGATCTTTCCTCAGACACTAATACCATTCGATACCTGACGTCAGATATTATGACACTCATACAGTTGTGGCAGCCTCATAGAAATGACAATGCGTCTCGGGAAAAGACTACGGATTGATGTATCTTAGGCGTCTTTCCTCAAGCTATGGTAGGATTAAAAGAAAAGTTTGATGGAAGACTCATTCCTTACTTCTCTATGCTACTACAGAGGAGAACGATAGATGTGACGCTTCGTCACTCTTTTGATTTGATTTGATTTGATTTGATTTATTCATTCTCCGTATGGCAACATTTACAATTTTTTTCAACATAATCAAACATAATGATATACAAATATGAAACTCATTATAGCTAGTTTCAACAATATTGATTACAAATGCAAATACAAATTTTCAAGTGCAATGCACTGCAATGTTCTGATATGCATGTAATAATTCTTCAGATTATACAAGATTAAAAGAAGTTTATTGGTTTTTAATCCACATTTTTTTCTTTCTTTCGCCCTTATGCTTTGCATGTGTTTAGCGATATTTGGTAAAGTGTGTTTCCGCCAAACGTTCTTTCTATACCATAAGCCTGTTGATGCAACATGTAAATAACACAGCTGTCAAGTCACACTTAACTGGAATCAGATAATTTTACAGGATGAGAGCGCTCATAAACTTATCGGATTCTCACCTTTTGGATCTTGAGCCTTGATGATCTAGTGAGGCCAATAAGATGATACAGTACAAATTTCGAACCCTTACTTTATCCACCAAGGTGGTTATTTTTATGTGGACACATTATACGAAAAGAGCTTCCATGAAATTCCAATTTCACTTGAACATCTTTGACAGTCTTTGAGTGCTTAAGGCGTCTGACAGTCTCTTTGTGGTTCAAAATACGACGTACTTTTTATACTTGTAACCTTTATCAAATCGGAAGAAACTTAGGCATTCCCCTGATAGAGGCTCAACATCAAGCCCAGGGAAGATCAAACTGGAGAAAGATCACTCGTAGGAGAGCAAAGGGGAGGGCACTGTCCTATGCAATTAAGTCAAAGTAAGTCAATCTTTATCAGATGGCTAGGAATTTAATGATGAAATTTTAGATTCTGCTTACTAGAATAAAAGTATTAAGGCCAGAAAAAAAAAGTATTTCGAACTAGAGGCCTCCGCAGTTTACAAGGAACGAACGCGCGATCTACAAAGAGTTCTTTACAAGTCAATGACCACGATAACCTTAGTAGCTCCTTTGGCGCCACGCCAAGGTGAAGTGTCCACACTCTTCGGACATATCCCGGCACGAAATCTGACGCGGGGCGCGCCCCACATCGATCATTACAACAGCGCTACCCTGCCGAAACAATTGTAAACTTACCGAGACACCTGTAAACTTGACGTCGGACATGATCTCAATCAGCGCGTCCTTCGTGCCCTCATCGTCATACGAGAAGCTCTTCGGATCCCACTCGGATTCCGTGCTCGTCATCTCGGACTCGTTGCCGATCGACCCCCGCCTCGCCATGGCCTCCTTGAGGGCCAGGGTGATCGTCCACACGGCGTCGTACGTCTGCGCGGCGTGCGCCGAGAGGTACTCGATGCCCCGGCTGTGAAAATCTCGCTGGAAATCGGATGACGTCTGTGGAACAATACACGGCAAATCTAAATTTATTTTTTTCTTGAGGCGGGGAGGAGGGAGGAAGTTATCTAGCCATCATGTCCTCTTTATTGTTAATAATGTTCCTCATGAAGACCCTGCAATTACTGCAGCCCCATAGGGGGACATATTAGTCAAAATGATTGTCCCATAGAAGCGCGTGCAGGATTAAATGTCGACCTTCACATGACCTCCCTCTTAAAGAGTTTAGACTCTCCATCCACTATAAAATACACCACAGCGTTCTTTTGTAAACGAGAATAATAAGCCCAACCCGTCTGAATGTGGATACATGGTATGGCACTTTTCTTTTTATCGGAAATGAAGATCAGTCAATCGAGACTAAAAACGATTACCAAAGCCAAGAAATACCAAAGCCTTATTCTTATAGTCTAACAAGATTCGAGAGGATATCAATGTCTGTTCATTTGTTATTTTTACAATGTTCTCTGTGTTCAAAAAGATAATTATGCGCAATCCTCGGGATCATGTGGGATGACGCTAGTTCTACTTCACTACCATCGATCATTCACGGAAACTAAATTATGTATAACTATGAGTAATTTAGAGCAATTTACAATATGAGATGGATACCAGAAAATGTTGCCAGTGAAGGGTTGTCAATATTTTGATCATTCATTATGATTTCTTTCTCAAGCCTCAATTTCATAAAACACCTTGACCACGAGTTTGGAATATACGTGAAGCATTCTGCTGATACGTTGTATACCAAACTACTGGTTTGACAGCGGGTCATATCGATGTGGCACTAACAAACACGAAATTCATTTTTATGTTACAACATCATCTTCATATGTATTGATCATGAAATGTTTTTTTTTCACGTTATCAAAAAATGCAAGAGACAAAACAAAACAAAGAACATCTGGTATCGTTTTTAAGATACTCAACATTTTGGACCAAACGGTGCTCCTTTTAACGTTGGACAACCCCACCCCGGAAGAGGTTAATCCTCTTGTAGACAAGCACCTTCAGCCGTGCGACAAGATTATAGTGCAATGTAATTGCTCGTGTCAGTTGGAAAGTCTACACATTTCAAAACGCATGTGTCTTACATCTCGGGGTGACGCGGTGCACATCCGATTTTCCATCGGTTCATTTGCTCGGTGGAATTTACCGCGTCAAGACCGCTTTCCGTCAACACAAGGATTTATCGCCTTTGGCGGATGACAACTATATGCTGTGATTTGAAATGTCTTGTTCTGGGGGGGGGGGGGGGTGGGGTGGGTAGAGTACATCCATGGTGCATTTCTTTATGAATCAAGCAAGCTAACATTAAGCTCTAAGATTACTATAGCTTCGCATTGCTGTCTCCCTCAGCGCCGTTTTATTTCTTGTTGGCAGTGTGGCCATTTTGTAGCTCGATGATTATACACTTCGATATTCCCAGCATAATGATTAATATAATTTCCTTGCAAATGAAATTAGTTAATTCCTGTTTTCATTTCACGAATTTGTAAGGGGATTTTACCTCATAGCTTATTACACTTGTAAAGCTAGTACTCTTTATTTTGAATTAATTTCACTGAGTTTGTAATCATACTTTTAGTATGACGAAATCATGAGGAGGGGGATGGTCCCTTTTAATGACAGGTGTTTCGTACTTTAATAGTTACATACAATAGAACGTAGACGGGAGCGAGCATTATCGTAATCTCACCAGGCCGGACACGGACGGGCGGTCATCGATGTTGACGTCCAGGCTGTCTACCGCGAAGTAACCCTCCACGGCCTCGGTGAGCTCCTCGGGCGTGCAGTCAACGACATCATCATCGTCGTCTTCAACCAGCCACCAGTGATGCGAATACCAACCGACGAGAAGCCACACGTACCTTGCTCCGTACATGCCCCTTCTGTATGCCTGTGATAAACGAGTTGGGATTCCAATTCTTGATTGAAATCGGTGACATGAATTTTGCTCCGGCGACAATTGCTCGGTCTTATTTTCTCCAAGGAATTAGGGTTAGGGTTAGGGTTCGTGATAGGGTTTTAGATGTAATTTGATGTGAGGATTAGGATTAGGGTTAGGGTTATGTTTGTGGGTATAATTTATATTTGGCTTAGCGTGCAGATATGATTTGTCATGAGAGCAATTGTCGCAGGAGCAAATGCCATGGAAACTTTAAATCATCTTAATTCTCCCATCTGATTCATACGCAGACATTAGATAGCTAACGACACCACCAAGGGGAAAACCCACAATATCCCGCTATAATATATATATAAAAGGAGAGCAAATAGAACAGTGACAAGCAAAAACAAGATGAAATCCACAAACCTGCTTAGATTTTTCACAAAATCATAATGAAAACTGAAACACAAAAGTTCATATGTGTGTATGTATGTGAACAGACACACTTACAGACACACTTACACACACACACACACACACACACACACATACACACCCACATATAAGTATGTAATTATACACACATAGCGGGGGAGAGAGAAGAAAGCGAAGAATGAATCCAGTTCTTGTCTCGTCCATACCAGACTCTCTTGTGTCGAAGTGAACCTGAAATCCAAAATGGCGTCATACATCGGACTGGCGCCGTTGCTAGATTGGAATAAGGGTCGGACAAATCCTCGCCAAATCCCAGCTATGCCTGCTTAGAATCTATGATTTTGTTGGACACTTGACAGGATATCATTCATAGTACTTGCTGGAATCATGCACTGTGTCCAATTTCTAGGTCGTTTTGATAAAAGGGTCAGTGTACCATTAGGGTGCATTTTGGTGAATTCTCGACCTTAACAAAGGAGCACACCATGGTAATGGCTTCTGGTAGTATCACCCTGCATCATTTTTGCGCACGTTCTCCGATGAAATTGTCTAAGTCGAAAGTCATACCGCATCCCAACAAAAGAAGGAGAAAATGTATCATGAGTTAATGAATTAATGAATTAACAGATATCACTATTGTATGTCATGACCATGCATGAGAGATCATTAACAGATTAATGATGATAATGTCTTGTCCAGGGTATCGTGCTCTACCAGAGGGCCCTGTCATTATTATTACTCTAGCAGTGCCAGGTACTCATTTATAAACCTTGCTCGAGAGGGACATGGTGGGCGTGGTGGGTCAAAACATCTTGTCCAAGGACGTAAAGTACTGGACGGGAATTCATGTCTGTCGGGAGTCATATCCACTAAGATACGTGAATAAGGAATCTCCTTGTCTTATCCTATTACTGGATTCTGTCACCTTGTAACTCCGCATTTGAATCTCACGTACCAACCATCACTGGAGGACACAAAAAGAGGCCTAACTACAATGTATAAAGAAATACAGTTGCTACACCTTCCTAATATCTCACTGTTTTGTAAGAAACGTTCTGCCTCCCCCGTCGTGTGGAAGGGTGACTAGCAAAAGGGGTATACATCTGCACCCCTCTACTCTACTCTTTGGTGGTATCTCTCTATTTGCGACATCCACGTATGGATCGATGCTAAAAGGGAAGAAAATCCCGCCTAGCAAACACCAACTGGCCCGTGAAGAATTTCACCAGACCTATCGCGTGTGGGGACCACCAAACCGAGTGGATGATAGAGAAGACGAAATTATAATGGTTTGGAAATACCACATTTGTTCAAGAAAACATGCGACATTTGTTCCATCGATGATTGCACCAAAGATGTGTGATATTCGCTCCGCGACAAGTACACTGTCGATATCTTGTTGTGTGTGTGTGTGTGTGTGTGTGTGTGTGTGTGTGTGTGTGTGTGGGTTTTTTTTTCATGTGAGGATACATCGCTCTTGAGATACTAACTTGGGGCTACGAATGATTGCATCAAGAAATCATGGGCGCCGGAAAGGGGTGTGCGTGGGAGGCAAACATTAAATGTTTTACCAGTTTCGCTAATTTTGCTAGCATTCGTCAGTTTGTCAGTCGAACCGGGAAGACTATACCGCTGCTGGTTCCACAGCATGTTATTGGAAAATCAAAAAACAAAAAACAAAAAAGAAACAAACAAACCAGAAAACTTGCCCAATCCCTCCCTCGCTAGCTATCCCAGTGCTTACTCTTACGATTTGTACAGACATTGACAGGTCCCGCCGCCATTTTGGCAAGCAAATCGCTTGATTATCACGAGAGTATATTAACCGACGATATGAAGTGAATTCTTCCTCCCTTTCGTTTTTTTTTTAAATTTCCTATAGAGGAGGGGGATAGGGTAACAAATATATTCAAGACCTTATCATGCCATGCAGAAGCATCATTTATGCTTAACATGAATTGAAATTGAAAAAAAAAAAGGACTGCTCCAATTTTTTTTTCTGTCAGTAGTCACTCAAAGTTTGTAACTAATGAGAGTATGTGCAGGCCTGCTTAAATCAAGGAGATGGGTGCTCATAAAGCGCCCTTAATTCTCCCTCTCTCTTATGCCCGGCTCTTTTGGCTGTATATACACCTAATTGGAATTTCAATTTTATCATTCGTAAATTGGAGTTTTCCCTGTTTTTCCTTTTGATAATGTAGGCTAATGATATAATTGTCTGCAGAAAAACAAATAGAAATCATTCTGGGGCCAATAATTTCCTAATCTAATTTCCCAATTTCGTCATCCACCTCAAGAAACAGCCATTTTCGCATTTACATAAATTTTCATGGACAATCTGCACATTCCGGCAGATCTTGTTCGGGTGACAGCAGCTCCCCCATCCCCCCAACAGAAAAGAAAAAAATCCGCATCATCTGTGTGGAAAAAAACAAACCAGAAATTAGGAACAATAATATTTTTATTGATCATTCTTGGGAAAATTATATCATTACCTCTCATTATCCAGAAGAAAAAAAAACCAGACTATCCAAAAACATAGATAATGGCATTGAATTTCCAGTTAGATATCTCCATGGCCAAAAGAGAAGGGCAAAGGAGAGAGAGAGAGAGAGAGAGAGAGAGAGAGAGAGAGAGAGAGAGAGAAAGGGCTCTTTATGAGTACCCCTGCACGTCGCAACATGCACACATACATGTAACACGGTTTAGGTAAGCCTACATTCTGTCATTAGTTATCTCGTACTTTGAGAGACTACAAATTGGAGAACGTAAAGAACATTATTTTCTTCAAGTATGTTTCATCCTAAGACAGGAATGAGACTTCTGTATGACATAATGAGACCCTATTCGTGGATATTGCCTCCATTATCTTTCATGTTACATTGTTTATTGATATAATAAAGAATGTTGAACAACAACAATGGTCTTAATGCCTCTTTGATCCTGTATGCCCCGTAAGACGGAGAAAATGAATTATGAAAGGGAGGCGGAATTCACTCCACAGGACCACGTGATATAATTTAATACTCTCGAGATAATCCAGGGGTTTGCTTTTTAAAATGGCGGCGACACCTGCCCATAATCGGGAGATTAAGCAATATTAGCGCGCTGCGTGCGCATCGATACTCTTTGGTTATGCCCTTGGCTTGATTATCATAATTATTATTACCTAAACCGGTAAATATCTATCCCATAATTTTCAAATACTGTATAACCGATAAAACATCTGGATGAATTAATGATTACTGAATCGACTCTAGTCCAATATCATGTATTTCATGAATTTCAGAATGATGTTTAAATGTGACAAGACTCTTAATTTTTTACACTAAATGGGAACATTGTATCAAAGGATGCACTTCACAAGACCGACACCCACTAGTCATACAGTCCACGTGTCAAATAGCTCACGAGTCATACAGCCCATGATTTATGCAACTCATGATTCATACAGCCCATGAGTTCGATATTAAGCTAACAAGGCCCACGAGACCTACACATTAAGCCCCGTGTTGTATTTGTCGAACTCGTGGGCTGTTTTTACCTAGTGTCGAACTCATGGGCTTTATTTGCCTGGTGTCGAACTCATGAGCTGTATGACTCATGGACCTCTTTCTAATGTCGAACTCACGGGTTGTATGACTCGTGGGTGTCGGTCTTGTGGGATGACCCCGTATCAAAAACAATTAAGCATTAAGTCGAGAGTTCACTCTTCGCCGGAGTAAATGTCGGTAGAACAATCATTGTTGAACAAATGCCATATTTTCGGAGCAAATATCGGCGAAGACATGTCAGCGAAGCAGTTGCCGCTGCAGCAATTATCACCGGACCAAATTTCGGCAGAGCAAAAGTTGGCGGAGCAATTGTCGGCGGAGCAAATTGTCGGCGGAGCAAATTGTCGGCGGAGCAAAAATGTCGGCGGAGCAATGATAGTTGTCCACGGAGCTAATGTTGGGGACGCAAAAATTCGACGGAACAAATGGCGCAGAATATTTGTCGCAGAGCATTTATCGCAATTATCGGAGCAGCTGACTGAGGAGCAAATGTCGGCGGAGTATGTGTCCTGTCTTCGAAATGCTTATCTGCTACAACGTAGCCAATGCGGAAACCCAGAATAGTAAAGACGCTGTACGGAGTGATCGACAGAGTAAATGTTTTAAATCAGTGATGACTAAAGTCTAATGTCATGTGACATTCACTTTTGCAAACGGTACACACACACACACACACACACACACACACACACACACACACACACACACACACACACACACACACACACACACACACACACACACACACACCATAATACTCAGTACAACATCAGTCACATACTAGACATACAAAGAGGTGGGCCTCTTCAACGGGGAGTGAACGTACTCGGGAACCGCAAACGCAGCGTATCACACCAGTGCATTATAAGTACATTGTCCGAGTTTAGTTCAGGGCCAGCGAGAACAAAAACAGTCGAGCCATAATCTCGGGGAAGTTATTTCCATTAGCCTGATCAATTAATGAGCTCCGTGCGCTCTTGACCTACATTCACAATTACGCTTGAGATATATATAAAAAAAAAGAATCATATTTCAATAACGTATAATATGTCTGATATTTTGCTTGGGCACGTACTCTCGGTGTTTCGCTTGCAGTTGACCACTTATAGTCTTTTAAAGTGACGATTACAGTTGATGGTGAAGGAACAGTACGCACATGAAAACAGAAACGTGATTCTCCTAAGACGCAGGAAGTAAAGAGGCGAGAACATTTGCAAGAAAAGGCGATTCCGCTGAAAGTTTTGAAAATGTATATTTGTTCTAAAATTGCAAAAGCAAAATAATATTCCATCTTTTGACCGGTCACTACGAAATCCCGACAAGAACGTCAAACATTGATATTTTTCTTGATTTTGATATACCCTAAGCTCTTTAATTTTCAGTAATTTGTGCCTCATTTTTGGAATAATGTACCGTATAGGGAGAGAAATTCATTTACCAGACAAGCAGTTAATAGCAAAGCAGCTTCGAAGTTAAGCCGTAGTCAAGCAGATAACGCTTCTAAACACAAAACGTTGATTTAAACTCAAATGTGACACGCTTCACAATATGCAAACTGAGGTAAATCTGAAAACATTCTTAGACGTTTAACTTCGACCAGGAGGTGCAGTTAAGACAAAATACTTTAAGTTTCTGAATGAATTCCATTTTTTTACAACCACATCAACTCGGAAAAAAATTTCACCTTTGTAACTCAAACAGGATAACATTGTGACTTGTCACGAACAAGTTGTACTCCATCAGAGTAGCTGAACGAAAGCAAGTGAAAAAAAAAATCCGGCAATTTTGAGTACTGCTTGTTGTTCATACAAAGGCTCTCAATGATCGTTCGTAAATACACAGGCGTGAGAATAAAAGCGGGTGGAACTTCACTCTTTAATCTCGCTGGAAATTCGATTTGTGGATAAAGCCGATTATTTCTTAAAGCCCTGACACGTATTCTATGGACATGACACGAAACAGTCCCCAGATTCAGGCTTGGTGTTGGGACGTCCAACAGAGCGCCATCGCAGTTGGACACCGGGTGCGCGGCCGGGGCCAAAATTTAGGTCAGGGTTAACACCGTCCTCTGAGCTCTGTGCGATGGTTGTAACGAAAGCTCATCCAGACCCTCGCTGCGATCGTACTCGTATTCTTGACTAGCGGTTGGTGCTTCACACGGTTTAAACAAACACAAAGATGAATACTTTATGAACGATGTCACAACGTAACATGGATGCTGTAAGAATATCAAGAATATTTATTCGGGAATTACTCAATGCGCGCAGCATTGAAACAGAAGATTCAAAAGTGATTAATACAAACATAAAAACACGCAATGGAATGATACAAAATATTGACCAATTAGTGTCTGAACGTCATTAAGATTTCCTAACTCTCATCCTGTAGAATTTGACTCGTTGTTATTGTTGTTTAGGAGATGATTTTGCTACTGTCAATTCAAAATCGCGCATCTCTGCATCTGTATCATTACAGCTTGTCAATAAGGGTAAGCGCATGAATACGTCAGTGTGGGGTAAGATAACGCTGCTGTCAAATTTGCGTATAACGTCGAATCAAGTTCAGGAAGTTTATGTCGTGAATGTCGAAATTTCAAAACGACGTGGAGCATAATTTCAGGCATAATATTTCCACTCCTTTTCCGTTTCCCTCTCTCCACTACCAATTTCTCAGCCCACTATCACTTTAAGTAGACGCTTACGATATGTGGTCTGATGCATTTTTCTCTTCATGAACATTCCTTTTATTTGATTTCGAAATTCATCGTTGATATAGATTTGCAAGTTATTTTAACACTGTATATCTTGTTGTCCGTAATGTTGAAAAATATTATTAATGATGTTATTTTGTATTGAAATGATGAAAATGCAAAATAAAATCAACCAAACGAAGAAACAAATAATTAAAACTTTAATGCGGCATGAGAAATATGTCGCAGCGCCTATTCAAAGTGGGGGCATCGGTTGATTCCGCTTAAACTCATCCCGAAATAATCATAAAAACCAAACAAAATAAAACAAAACAAGCAAACGAAGCAACATCAGGGAGAAGAAAATAAGAAAGTGAAAGCACTTATGGAATGAGAACAACAAGAACGGAAAAACACCCAGGAAGGTGAGCGGCAAACACGGGATATCATTTATATTATGCCAGATCACCTGGTGGAAACTGTGTCTTTAGTCCCGGGCAAGTGATTACCACACACGTGGCTTGATGTCTACCGCGGCTTTCTTTTTTATCCGTCCTCCTTGGAGATTACGTATTGGGAAAACAATATCGCTTTCTTCATCCTTCATGGATGAGTTTTCCTAATCACAGCTTTCAAGGGGAAAAAATAATGTGTCCATCAGAGAAGGCAACGATGTGAACATTTAGGTTTGAACAGTTTGGCCTTTGTCTTTCTTTGTGATTGATTGGCTTCCTGATTGAAACTTCTACCAGTTCATCCGGACGGCTTGGCCAAATAAAACCCTATCATATTTACCAGTGCCAACAAACCAATCCATCTTTTTACATTTTCACACCTTCTTCTTGCGGAGACACTCAAAAGTTAAGTACTTTGTCTCTGGGGTTCAAATTACCCAGTGATCTTTCCAACAGGCACGGCTACCTATATACGGTAAATGAGGTGTCAATATTTTCTCATTCCCGATTAACGTACCTCGCAGAATACTGCACGGGCGGCGTTTTCTTGAAAGTTTCCGATAATTATTCTTGCATCGGCGTCCTGAAGAAATATGAGAGAGAGAGAGAGAGAGAGAAAGAGAGAGAGAGAGAGAGGAGGGGGGGAGAAGCAAAAATGTAGAACACATTGGGTACAAAAAAGGGCAAGTCTAGTGATTCACCTAGAATTTTGACAGACATCAACTAAGTAAAAAAAAAATAGCCAATCAAGAAACGGAAGATCTCCTGATATTCCAAGATGGTACAATTTTGGTCGTCTTCTTGAAATGTGTCTACAAAGGGTACTCGTATATCACTGTCAAAGCATAATGAATAAAGAATAAAATTATATTTTTGATCGTATTGACAAAGAGCCATTCATATTTTGTTTTTTGGGGAGGGGGGCATAAAACAACATTGTTTTGGGAATAAGACGGAGAACGTGAGCATAGTGGAAGATTATAAAGTCCGAAACGCTCATGATCAAATCACGTTTGTTTGTTTTTTTACTTTGATTTAAACACTTGTTTTACAAGGTTTAGGATACCACACGTTTACGGTATTTGAACACGTTTTATGACAGTGTGCCTATCACTTCAAATTATTCTTAAGCAATTCAATATTACACAATTAATCTATTTATCTTTTCATCTATTTATCTATCATTCATTTATTGACTGACCTGCAGCTTCTGCATCTGTGGTCCTGGATTTTCGACAAAGTGCAGCACGGGTGATAATGTAATATTGGTGTCGGTTTCAAAGTACTTGCTCATCGTTGTCTGGGCCTGTTTGGAATAAAAGACACCATACATACAGACAAAAAGAAAGAAAATACAAAACCTCGTCAACAGTGAAATACAGGATAGATACAGAAGTGGAAACGATTCTTTCGTTTGACTCTTGTTTTTTTTCTTTTATCGCCGAAAGGTATTTCATAGTTAAAGTAGCAGACAGTTTGGAAAACCTTGGACTTACTTCACTCAATCGGAGTACACTCGTGTGTGAAAACTGGTAAACGATGGGTATTACGTAGGTAGTGATCTAATCAGAATATTACTGTAAGCATGGCAAGACCTACAGCAACACTAAACAAGTACAACTGCACGACTGTGTAATTGAACCGGATAGCTTTATACAAATAGTTTGAAATATTAAGAGATTCTTTGGATGAGGAGGAGGGGGAGGACGAGGAGAGAGGGGGGGGGGGGATATCGACGAATTTTCATCAGCGAAATACGTAGTTATGATATGTAGAGGATTGTATAAACTTAATTGTTAAATGTAATGGTGGATAGCTGAAAATTGAGCCTTCCTTCATCTTCTTAATCTGTCTTTCTCATTGATTATCAACCTGGAAAGTTGACATTATATGGAGAACATCCCTTATGTTTGATTAACAAACTGTCGAAATTCTTACGGATCATTTCTCAATCTCCTCCCATGATTTTCTTTGAAAGGAAAGGATTCCAAATCCTACGACATGTCATTACATGCTGGTTTCATGTGAAGAGAGCTTAGAACCTATGACGTGTATGATCATAAAAAAAGTTAACTGTAAGTCCCATCCATTGATCATACAAATTTTGATTACGCCATTGAACTTGGCCACTACAACAACAATGTTATAACACGGATGTACTCTGACAGGCTCATGTGAAATGCACATCTAGATGTGCTCGTTTGTAGTCCGTGGACTAAATATAAACCACGGATTTTATTTTAACTACCTTTGTGCAATCGGGCCAATAACTTCAGGGACTTCAATTCACTTCATGGGGGAGAATTCAAAGAAAGAAGTTAGGTCAAAACAAGCGCATACTTAAAACGTATGTACGTCCTACGGTACTTGAGCTCCTGCGGTTTATCCGGGTTGACTAGTTACAAATGGTATCAGTCAGATACGTTTCATCATTACTGTAAAGCAATGCAGATGACTTCTCCCATAAGTTGCATCTTCAAAGTAAACTGCAAAATGTCTCAAGGTTTCTGCGCTCTTTGAAATATGTATCCGTATTCCTTGGGATAATCGTGAAGAGGCGATAATGACTGCAAACTACCGTCCCACATGATTTCAGGTATTGCAATATTATGAGAACAAGCTTCTTGTTCCCCCCTCTGAGTTTACCACGCATTAAACGACAGATTGATGAGAAGAAAAGTACGATAGCACTTCAAACTGTAACACAGCCTCGATAACCCTGTTTAAGCCCCAATGTTTCCTCAATGCTACTCCTCCACTTACGAGAAAAATTGGAGCCTGGACGCGAAGTGCTGTATTGGACTGGACAGACTGAACTGCCTCTATGTCAAGTGACCTCGGTTTTGTTGAAGGAACGGTGATGACAACATGGCGCAGATAAACGCGTGCGTTCACCTGCGATGCAAATCGACCTTTTCAGTGCACATTAGCCGGTGAATGATCGAAACATTCGTCGCGTATTATTGAGCGCGGGACGTAAGGAAGGGAAACGGGCTGTACTTCGGAGAAGACGGATTGGATGAAATCATAAGAGAATGTCGTAATGCGAGGAAAATTGAGCAGCAATCGCTCATGATCAACGTCCCAGAGGTACAGGCACACTGTCCAGCATGATCTAGATCGTCATTAATTTATCTTAAGCTTTACTTGCTGGATTATGAAACTGACTCGAAAATTGATTTTCATCATTAAGAAGAACGCGCCAGTGCGCCTTTAAAAAGAGAATAACAGAACAACGGCTCCAATTATGCTCACTCCACTTTCGTTGCCATTTACAAGAAAAGTCTGCTTAAAAAAGTTTCAACGTTATTCAAAAGTGATAGATCCAAGGATGATAATGATAAAGTCCATAATAAGAAGGGGAAAGCTTTATATAGTAATATGTTATTATTTAGTGTAATATTCATATTTGGCAGATCTTCATCTTCCCAAAATTTTGACAGCCTACCGGATGGGACAAACTTGTCTTTCTCATCAAGATGGGTTTCCTTGTGCTTAAAGTTGAGCGGCCTGAAAGTCTACACGACAGGATATGACAATTTCATTTCATGTCATGCAACCCATGTAACTATACATGCAGTATATTAGGCATAATCACCAGTCAATTATTGTACCTATGACGTTACTTTAATCTAATCATTGTTTTTAGGGTCACGCAAATCTCGGCAAATCTTTTAGGGTCAAAACTGGCCACCATAACACACTCCGTATGGATCCGATCTGTATAGGGAAACTTGTAAATTAAGATTGAGAACATCAACATTTCAAAGAGATACTATACAGGTGCAACTGCCTTGCTCTTTAAAACGTTTCGTTTGTAACTTTATCTCAATGAGTGCCCCAAACATAACGAAAGAGAACAACAGAAAACCAGTTTCAGCTCTGTCTCTTTACGAAGAAAGAAGAAGAAGAAGAAGAAGGAGGAGGAGGAGGAGGAAGAGAAGGAGGAGGGTAGGACATTGTGCCTTGCGTTTACAGAGGGTTTTTTTTTTCCGAGCATACGCTCTCTGATTACACGGATCTTCGAATTCCGTTCTCCCACTTGAGAATGAGATGTAATACGAGAGCCAGAGAAGAAGGCAGGAAATGATCTTAAGAATAACAGAAGAAAAATTTCCATTTCAGGTTGGCTTGCCTTTTTGATATGAAAGACTCTAAGAGTGCAAAGCCGTAGCTCTTTATTCGACAGCGTAGTGATCTACATGCCCTTCATTTCGATTTAACGAAGCCTAATGTTCCTCACGATGCCCTGCAGCTTTTAAAAAATTCATGTTGACCTTCGATTAGCAAGGCCGTACAGTGCATGTTTGATAAATGACACAGAATGGCTTGAAAGGATTTCTTGAAAGGGCCACATAATTCCTCAAGAAATTCACTGACATCTCGACTAGTATTAAATGGAAGGGGGGGGGGAGGAGGCAATAAATCTAAAGAATTACATTGGGAAGCAAAGTCGAGAGTGCAGTAACGGAAAAACACGTTTAACAATGTTCTTCCGTAGAACCTCGAGTGCCTCGCCTCACAAATGCTATCAGTGAGTTTCCTGATAGGGCTCGTGGAGAATACCTCTCCCATAATATATGATCCTTTGTATCAGATTTAATAGAGTAACACGATACCACCCGCTCGATTGGGCATCACTTTCCACTTCCTCTGCATTCGAATAGGGAGATAATAGCACCGGGAAACGAAATACATCAAGAGTATACTCCGGGGACTTAATCCACTGAATTAATTCAGTCACTCACACGTGAAGGGAAGGTAGACCAGGCGGTAGGAATATAACGCAAGGAGATAGAGATAATATCTAACTTCAAACTGCACATGAATTCATGAACGTGGTCCACTTTCAAATTCCTAAAAATCTAGAACGCGCATTATAACTCAGTCAGTGGGTAACGGGTCACTCGTATTTCCCCAGTACGTTCGAAGTCAACAGTATTAAAGGTCTTTAGACACGGCTTGAAATCGGTCAATGACATACCAGTTACACACTTTTGCTGCATTGAGGTTATAACTTATCTTTGTGATTATAGATTAAGATTAGTTACTTCTACGCTATGATTTAGCACCATGGTTTATATTTGAGTTCAATGACCGACCGTGACGGTGTGATGTCTCTGTTTCTGTCGGAGTAGATTTAAACCTCTGTGTGTCTCGTTTATTACCTGTCCATAGGTTTGTGTGTGACATTTGTGCACAATTGATTCATTGGCACAGAACGGGTTAAAGTACGATTGTGATGCAGACCAGTCTGGAAGGATACAGGAATACAAGTCATTATGTTTGTGTAAAAACCATGGAAACATAAGTTTCTCTTAATTTGAACTGTTCCATGTGGAGGAAATGTGTCAGAGTTCGTCCGCCGTGAAAGTCAAATTAATAGAATGTATCTCTATAATCATCCTACAGCTGCTTCATCGTTGCCCACGAGAGGAGAAAAAAAAGTTATCTCGTTGTCGGCCTAGACTTAATTATGCTGTTGTGTAAGCATGTCGAGATTTTAGTATTTCATAAGTTTTAGACATCACGTGCCATGTATAACTCGAACTCACATTCTCACATTAAGGTATCGTCCAAATCCTCTGTATAGTCTTCATTCCCTCGTAAACCTTCCATACCCACATACCAACATTATTATAACCCAACTGGCGACGAGAAGGGGGGGGGGGGGGGGGACTTGAAATATATATCTATTTTTTTGGTAGTCAATTACATTTCACGTCAATGCCATAAAGCTGACATTTTCCAGCGCAAGGCAACGTATTTTACACGCAACGACAACACTTACGCGACACACATAAAATTCGGATACTTGCAATATTATAGTAACTGCCCTGTAAATGTCAACTCATTATTTATCGCGTGTTTATAGGCCGCTCTGCCACGTAGAAATACGATTAATGCTATTAGAACTATAATGGAGCCGTCACTTAACACTTGTCAAAACGCTGGCAGTATTGAACTGACTGAAAGCATCAAATTGACATTGCCTCGAAAAGACATTTACGAGGCAGTAAAACAGTACTATATTTCACCAATGCCACGTGTCAACAGCGTGAACAGTACACTGCATTTCACCGGCAGTGCGTCAAAGTGGCGCCACATCGAATTGGCGTCGCTTCAATTTGGCGTCACAGAAATCTCTGGAGTTGGAAAGGAACGCTTTGAACTCACCAGCGAAAACAGTTCCTGTTCCTGACTGAGGCCCGCCACCAGGCTCCAGTTGAAATACTCGATGAAGGAAGCCCGCGCTGCATTGTGGGAAGAGTCTGGAGTGACGGTGCGAAAGAACGTCGGATAGTATTCTTGATCGGTCAGAGCAACGGAAGTGGAGCCGTATGAGACCTGAGAGGGAGAAAGATAGATCCACTGAGGATCACTGTCTCAAACTATCAGGGACATTTTAAACAGCATGATGTCGATGGGACCGGCAAGATTATCTTTGAAGGCTTTCAAACTATCGACTTTCCTTAATGCACTTAATTCTACCTTTTTTAACTTTGTTAACTAAAGTGAATACCCAGTTCTTGTAACAGATGTATTTGCATTTGTCAACTAAAGATTGTGGGGATGATTTTGTTTTAATTTCATGTCACCCGAGCGGAAAGGTAATCACGGCGGATATATAGTCGCATTCAATTACAGGTGGAATTTGAAATAAGAACGGCTTTTTGACATTTGATAACCGCTCCTCGAACAAAAGAAAATCACGATTAGCCCTCAATCTTTTGATCTTCAATTCTCATATGCCAGCATCACAAGGCACAGAGATGGTGGGCTCGAATTCCAAGTGAAAACGAAATGATGACAATTCTCTGTAGAGAAGTTTTGAAATAGCTTTATTTACAAGTGTCCTTGTCTTCTGTTAAATCCTCTAAAACCTGTCTAATGCATGACATTAAACAGAAGACAACGACAATCAACAAATTATGTGGCAAACATACATACATACACACACAGACACACACACGTGCTTAGTACAAAGGCTCGTCATAAGCAGTATCAGATTTTCTGATAATAATCTAGATGAAGCTGTAGAAGATTTGAGTCATCGTATCATTTTTATTTTTTAAAGATGAAATTAAGATCATTTTGCAGGTTAGCGAAGATATATTGCAAGGGCAAGTATCACGTGCCTTCCCCCCCCAAAAAAAAGAAATAAACACATAACAACAGCAACTGGTGTTACCTTTCAGTTTTCTTGATATATTTATGTCTACGAACTTTATTTTCTCTGATGTGCACTAGTCTTGTTTCAAGACGGTACTTCATAATTGTTCTCTGACACGCACGAACGCACACAAGCACACAAAATCTATCATCCACTTCTGCGGGCGATTCATCTAGCAATTTCTTCTCGGCTTTTCGCTCTGTAGCTAGAAAGTTTGGACGAGCCCTTACCTACCATGACCACGTTCCAATACGGCAGGATCTGGCCCACCCGCTTGGAAACCTCGGAGCACGAGCAGCCCAGCAGCATCGACATAGTGGGCTTTTTGTACAGCTGGTCGTAGAGGGCGTCTACTCCGACACCGGTATCGCACTGGATGAAAAGAATAAAAACAAAAACAAGAAAAATTATAGATTATTAGTATAAGCTGAAAGAAATGAAAAGGAAAGGAAAGAAGGAGTGATTACTTGAGTAAGGAATGAGTAACCGTGTGTATACAAAGAGAAGGGGGGAGGGTGAGAACACATTATAACCTTTGGTTTATTTGAGTGTACATCAGCATAGAAAACCCTAGAACATAGCGTTGTGCACATAACTCTCAAAGGCACAGGAAAAGGTAAACCTGAAAACATACCTAGACGTCGTTTGAACACACACTAAAACCACTTTAAAGTGGGTTTATTCGTCGGGCAATCATCTCTGTTTGGAACTATGACTTAAAATAAGGTCATTATTCGAATTAATATGGCAAAATTGATTTTTGCTGCAGGGACCTTAAATGAAGCTCTAACTATAATAAATCTACTGCTCTCCTTTTTTCCTTATCCGACCTAAATATGTTAGAATAAGTCTAATAACTGTGACATGAAGATACCTTTTCCATTTTGTTCGTATCTCTTGACATTTTTGTATACTTTGCATTTTATGAGTACTCGCACGGGGTAAAGAAACCAGAAATGAAATTAAACCGAACTGACGGAATGAGGGAGATAAACAAGAAATCATTATTTGATTATTGATAAAAAATCAATGTCAATAAATGTGCAGCTAAGTAGAACGCATTTTACTGCCTTGCTGCGGGATATGAAAAGATGACAGTTAGTCCTAAGATATCGACGGAGGAGCGTAAGAAAACGTGTACTTCGGCGGTGTGGTAACGCTTGTCGTCTGGTCCAACTTGGTGAAGAAATAAACCGGAGTGATGTAGTACTACTTTCATTCAACATGTGGGGTTTCGTAAATGTCCACTAATTCCAGATGTTTGACCAGTCATGCTATCAAGGAACGAGACTGACTCTGACAGTGAGTGACTATCATCATTTGTGATGTGAGGATATTTGAGAAGAAACCAGAAAAAACAAAAACTACCTAAATCTTGGTACACTGCAAAAAGTCCGGTGTTAAATATGAAACACCGAGCTGGTGTTAAATTTCCGGTGCTCATTCATGGTGTTAGATTAACACCTCCGGGTGTCATTTCAAAATATAAAATAGGTTTTTTTTGAATACTAGTAGTTTCTTAGGGACTGAATTTCTTGTTAATTCTGAACAAGACGATGAAGAATTTTCCGATAAAGTACTTGATTTTTGAAAAAAAAAGTGTAAACACATTTACACCATAGTAACACCAGTTGGTGTGGTCTCCTATTGAAGCTGGACGGGTGTTATACCATTGAAATTAACACCACCAATATCAAATCAACACCATGCGGTGTCATTAATTAATTAACTCTAGCGCAGTGTCAAAAATATCACCAGCCACAGTGTCAAATTAACACCACGAAGTGCCAGGTGAACACTTTTTAACACCGTCACAATACATTTTCTACACCTGTGGGTGTGGTCCTTTATTAAAGCTTGATCGGTGTTAGATTTACCACCCATGGTGTTAAATCTAACACCGATGTTTTTACAGTGTAAGCATTTCGACTGGAAAACTACATGCAAGGAAAATAAATAGAACAAGTGAAACTGGTATGGAATGGACAGATGAAAACTAAAAAAAAATCATTTAGCTCATGCTGATTTTCTGACCAACGATAATAAAGACTACATAATAGGTGTACATGATCTTACTGCTGCACTTTACACTCAATGTGCCCATTGTCTCGCTTGGTGAGATTCCAATATGCCAATTCACGACACTGGTTCATACGACGTAAAGAGGACATTTCAAAATAGTTGATAATCCTTATTTCTATGTTCAATTACTTGTAACAAGTTTTAAAGCAAAGCGAGTTATAACATAATACAAGGGAAAATATCCATCAAATAGCAACAACTTCTACTGGAACAGTGCACCTCGCATGTAATATTGGAATATTGGATAATTTTTTATCTCACACACACGCACACACACACACACAAATTGTCCACTAGTGGATGATTGCACCTCATTTTACCAGAAGAAAATAAAAACACACGAGAGGATTTAACCGCTTGAGCAGCTCATTAGGTGACTACCGGAAACAATCGCTTAACGGAAGCTTGAATAAATCTGCAGCTTATACCATTGCCGACGCGATCTCACACCCTTCCCTTTCTTTCAGGGGTAATGCCTGCCTACATCTTCCGCGCCATCGTAGATCCCGTTGGGCTTTGCCAGCTGCCGTAAATTTGTCGGCAAATTCCCGCGGGGCTAGAGCAAATTCTTACCCATCCCGACCCTAGTCTTCACCGTCCAGCTACCTACCACGACACCTGAACATACCCAACGTCTTCCCGTAATCTTATGCGGAGGGTGGGTGACGGTGTTACGTCACACCGTGTTGAGCGAGCGACGAATATCTCGCAATATCACAGGTGTCAGTGTCCGGCTTGGAAAGTACGCGTGAACGGAAAAGGCAGAACCGCTACGGAGTCCTCTATATTGACCACTCTGCAGTTTTTTTTTTGTTTAATACAAGTTTCTCTTGATTCATTTTTATTTCATTTGACTTATATCTTTTGGTCGGCCAGCCTCCAGGTAAACTGACGACAGGGCATGGGATGAGAGTGCATAATTTATTTAGTTGAAGTATACAAGTGTATATACTTTTGATATTTTGAGTATAGCAGGGAATTTGTCGTTTAGACTTAATAAGCAGCCACACAAATGTGATGTACCATCCCATTCATCTTAATCCCTCTAAAGATAATTTCTTAAGGGATTGATGAGTAATCGACGACTGCAGGATATTAACAACACATCAACTGTAGCAGAGGTGATACCCCTTGGTAGACTTATTACAGATACTACGGATTACAACTCATATGAGCCCTAGTATCAAAGTAGGTGCGCAAAAGAGATGAAGTTAACATGAATATGTAAAACTGATTACAGCATAAACAGAGATTCCAATTTGTTTACATTCGATATAGCCATTACCACAACAAACGGACTAAATCCCAATGAAACAGTACACTTATAAACATGCGTATTCACCCCCGTACGCCCGAAGTTGGCTGATAGTGACATCTTTTATGGAACATTCTTTTCTGTATCTTACACAAAAACCTGTTACAAAGATATGTGTAATGCACATCTCAGCATTACGACTTGAATCCTGTTCAACATTTTGCCGGTAATCTGCAGGAGACACCAATATGATATTAACTCTTTCTGAGGCGCCCCAGATGAATTGTTTGATTTGACTTGGTAAACAGTTCTTCGAGAAAACCTCTGTGAGAAGTTCTTTGCTCTCCGTGTCCCACTGTCTGTCTAATGGATAGATGCTTAGCTCCATTAGGCCAATTCAAATCCATTTCCCGACCCGCTTCGGTCGGAGGGGCTTTTCATTAAGCTGCTACTTACTTCTCACCCCGATTTCTAACCAAAGGTCTCAGTGTCGTGTTCCCATACCTTGATGGAATCCAAGCTAGTGGGAACAACGACAATTGGTTAGGATGATTTTTTTTCTTTTTGGAGATACCACACACCACTAAATGATCTCGCCTTAAAAAGAGGTCAATTCATTGCCGAAACTGCGCACCAGTCTCAAGGGGGGTAAATACAAGAGAAAGCCAACGTCATCCTGACGTGGACGAATGCAAAAGGACAATGGGGGAAGTTTGAGTGGCTACCCTGCCGTGCTGTCGTTTAATTCTGCAAGACTATACTCCGAACTCGGGCTCATAAAGCCAAAGTGGTCAGAGCCTAGAAATGCCCCGAGACTTCCACAGCTTGCCTGTAATAGATGCTAGACCACGCCAAGGAGTGGTGGCAGTCCCCGCGGCACCCGTCTTGGTTTCCAAATGACATCGAGCACTGCGTGGTCGCCCACTGTCGTCGGTGAAGTCAATGGGTATGACGATAGCAAGGCGTGGGGCATGAGTGCTGTGTGATTCCCTGACGCTTCGAAGTGGATTTTACGTCTTTACCCTCATTTCCGATCTATCTTGGGAACAGGGGTAAAGGGACGGGGGTCCCAGTTTTCATTAAAGTGCAAAATTAAATGCTGTACCTAATATTTACTCTGTAAAATCCGTAGACCCAGAGACAAAAGAATATTTAGAATGTAACAGTACAGTTTCTATCTGCTGATAGGACTACCCTTTAAGTTATTAAAGAAGAAATTGCATCGAGATATCTTTTTAATTCGCTCCCCTGGCAAATGTTTTCTTCGTAACCATAATCGGGCCTCAAACACACTCTTCAGTTGTTTATCATCCTGAAAATCCATCATTTCATATCTAAGGAGCCTACTTTACGCCGACCGATGTAACTGCTGGATTTTGCTGAAACTTTCATATCTACCTAAGATCATGACCGCAAGACACGGTGCAGACGAATGCAACTCATTAGCCTGCAACCTCGATGCTCGAAGATACGTGTTAGACGAATTCAATTTATGTCCCCTGTCAAGATAAGGCAACATCATAAGCTGTCACACACTGATGTTTATCTGTGCTTGGTGCTAAAAATCGCGACTACCGAGTACCCTGTCAAACTTTACGACCCTCCCTACGTGAATTCTCTATTTTTGTCCCAGTGTTTTGCTCAGTCATACATCTTGTCTTATCTCTTTCCCCCCTTAGTTGTCAATACACCGCGACGACTTGGCCAATTTTAGTGGCGTTGGCTGATAGTAATCACTTTAAAAAGGAAAACAACAGAGGTTGGATGGGCTAAAATTATGACAGTGGGAACTATTTGTAGGGATAGAGCGATATTGGGTACTAGTAATAAGTGTCACAGGGCCAGGTTTATGGCTGCAGTATTTTGCTTGGTTGTGTCAAATCAATCTCACTATTACTCTTTGAATCATTTAGCAGACGTAAGACATACTTTTACATGATTAGGTACCTTAGTAATTGCCTGCCACGACTGATTATCTAAAATCATTTAATTCAAGAATACAGTCAGCCTCCCTTAAGTCGAAAAATGTGCTAGATGAAGGAAAATTCTACTCGGATGGAGATAAGTATTGTACTAATTCTATCGTGTCAATCGAACAGGCATGCCAACTACTAACCTCAGTGGTAATTTCAGTATATGAAGGCAATGAAAGAAGTCATGTTGCTTTATCTGCAGTAAAGATGAAACTAAAAATACGTAACACGTGGTGTGTACTTCTTGTTTGGTTAAATTGTTAAATTGTTCATGCTAAAATGATAATGATTATGCCAAGAATGTGTAGAATTTGATCGCATAACCTGTTAAGTGTAACTTCTAAGAATTCTAAAGTAACTCCATCATCAGATAGAGCAAATAAAACTTTTCCAGTGATACCTCATTTGTGCTTAACAAGAAATAATCTGAAAACTTTTGACAGAATACTGATACTCTATATTCTCTTATTCCTCCCATTTTTTTTTCGGCAGCTTTAGACCCAACTATCTCAAATTGACAACAATTGAGATAACTCGTTTTGAGACAAACTCTTCAGTCCGAATTCACGAATTCTACAAAGACCGTAGTTTTGTATGGGGCGCCAAGTGTCGCATGGCCTATTTCGTTACAAAATCAGTCATTTCGTCAATGAAATGTTAACATTTTGTAACGAAATAGGCCATGTGACACTTGGCGCCCCATACGTTTGTCCATGGTTTGAACCATGGACAAAGATTGTTCCACCTTCGTAAATTCGGACCTTCATGTTAAGGCGATGAGGGTAATGAGAAATGTGATATGATATCGATGGATGACGATGATGGTAGTCATGTCGAAAATAGTATTGAAAACTCTGCTATAAGAGTAGTAAAAATGATAATGACGACGGTCATGGCAAATGGGATGATAAATGAGTGATGATGAAAATAACTACTACGAAATACTTAAGGACAAGCCTGTATATGAATACCATCTAGAACATATGTGTGAGAGATATATGTCCTGCAAATAGTGTTCATAATGATCGTATGGTAGAACTCGAATTTGTTCGACTTAAAAGCGATCGTATAGTTTTGGTTGAGACCAAATTTCAGGTTTCTATCATTTTTTGGTGAGATAATGAGAAACCTGTTATGAATTATGAAAGAGCATGTAATTCCACGAGGAATTCAACGTTTACTTGATGAAAATTTGTTTTGAAATGGTTGAGATACCCAAAACAGAGCAATTCTAATAAAGTGTGGGACCCACCTTTTATTACGATCGCTTTGTTTTACTTTGTTTTTAGATGTTTCCGTTACTCCAAACCGGATTTTCATCAAATAAACTTTGAATTCCTCTTAAAATGGTATGCTCTGTACTATTTCATAAGGGTTTTCTTGGTATCTCGCAAAAAGTTAAAAGCCCAATTCTCATCTCCACCAATACTGCATCATCCCTTTAAATGACAGTGTTACATAATAGCTTTCGCTCTGGTTCACCGATCTTACGCATTTATTACGATAACTAAATGCACCTGTAAGCGACCTTCAGAACCGAGTCATTTTATAGAATTGACTTTGGTTTCTACCATCATTTCTTATATGATTGAATTTCTGGCACGGTAGGCCACGTTCCATTTTAAAAGCCAGCAAAGCGTAAGGCAGCTCACTTTCATCAGTCCGAACATTTCGAGGTCTCTAATTTGGTCTCTCACTTCTCGTCTCTCTCCTACCTCATTCTCGTACTTTGTCGCACACACGGTTGTGATGAAAAATCACATTTCCCCTATGTATCCCTTTCTTTTCTACTGTGTGAGTCTATATTCGCCGCACCTTAATGACATTCCAGGGGTATAGGGTCGCTTCATTTGACAGATGGGCAATGCACTTTCTCTGTCATTACACTGTCAATCACTTTCCTTGAGGTTTTTTTTTTTCCGAAGGCAAAACCCGGTCAGCTTCAGAGATATCGCATTCTGTCACCCACGAATACTACCCGAGAATAACTGATGTTTTCAATCGCGATCAAAGGAAACCGGTAGCACATTTTCAAGATCACGCTACGACATACACTTACTCACTCTCTCTTTCTCTCTCTCTCTCACGCTCACACACACTCAAACACACAGTCGCAGCAGCAGCAACAACAACAGTATCGACAAAAAAAAAAAAAACGAAGACCAGTTTTAGAATGCTCGGCTGATCTCGTGGGGTGTTGCGTATTGCAGTTTCAATTTGGAGTTAGGGGCCTTTGTACGAATAACCATTTTTTTTTTCATTTGTCTGGAAAGCAATATCTACGACCTTGGATACAGTGGTTGCACACACACACATGATCTTATATGAATAAATGAATAGATATACATATAATGTGTGTGAGTTTGTGTGTGTGTGTGTGTGTGTGATTGTTTTGGGCGTGCGTGTGTGAGTGTTCTTGTCTGTTTTTAAGACATTGTAAAAAAAAGTAGAAGGAAGAAGAAAACTGAGTGAAATATCCCCTTGAGAGAAGGCAGGTCTTGTCATACTGTACTTTATGTTTAATCAGCAGTTTTGGCAGCACCTAACAATATCATTTACAAACTCCAGGTTATTGAAATATTACCCTTTGGGACATTATTTTGTTACTAGCGGGTATGGATTCTTCTTTTTTCCCCTCAGAATATATCCCCGCCAGAATTTCGCTGAAGAATCTCGATGTTTGTTAGAGGGTAACATCGGGTCATCAACAAAAGGACAGAGGAAATAAACTGGAACACGGTCCCCTCGAGATTGCTAGCCCTTCTCGGTCTATTCTAACTGGTGTCACGATACTGTCAGTTTGTTTGTGTCTCTTTGTTTGTCCGTCTGTCTCTGCATCTCTCTTTATAGAAATCAGAACCTCTTTGGTGAGGTGTGTTCTATGAGAGGACGTAAGCCATCTGGGGGTAGTCAAAAGAAAGGGGCGCAATTCGATATTTTCTTCGTAAGGCGGGGGCAAACCTGGGACAAAAGAACACGAAAATGTCACCGCTTATATCAGGAGGGCGCCTTATCGTCAGCGCGAAAAGTTAAAGACCAAAAGTATCTAAGTAAAGTGAGGAGAGTTTTTCATTAACCTCAGCCGCCGTTACAATTTATCCTTTTGTGGCATCGAATTACGAATACCACCGGCACTTGTCATTTAGTTTATAATACCTGTGACAAATGCCTGACGCTGTTTCACATACAACACAGGCAATAAGATTGTTCAAGTATCTTGTATGTGTATTGTTTGTCTTGCGGTAAAATGATGATAAAAAACCTTTCATAGCTTAATGGGTAGTCACTGGAGGGAATGGCTTAACAGGCAGATACAATGTATGGTGTGAAAAAAAAACTTACTTAATGTCATTTTCTTCACATTGTCAATCTAACAACAGGTGGGTGTTGTGCCACGGGTAAACACCAATCCTTGCGACTTTTGAAATCATTCATCCCTAATTTCGGTCTTCAGATCTGCGCCAATGTAAAGGTGATAACAGCGATCACAACTTGAAAACAAAAACTTTAAAAAGCAAACAAAGAAAACATGCAACATTTCTCCTTCAGGTTCTTTAGTCGTTTGTGAACCGATCTCCAATACGTTTACAACAATCTAAATATAATCGCCAATTTCAATAATTTCAACACCTTTAAGCAGTGTTTAGGCACATCGGTTCAGCAAGCCTACGAGCAAGGCATCGCAAAATTACCACGCAAAATAATCCAGCACTAACAGGATGTACAGAACACTGTAAGCACAACAAACTATGCTATAAACATCAAACCAAAACGCCACCAGTTTTTCAATTTTAGTAATGTGCCCCAACCATTGCCAAGCATCAGATGAGCATATTCAAAACTATTGCAATATTATCTGTACTTTTGTATATTATTTTCAGAAAATAAAGGTCATTGAAAGGGAACCCAAAATGTATACTGGTTCAGATACGTGAGTAATGAGATACTGATCGAAACCCCCCCCCCCCCAAAAAAAAAAAAGAAAAAAGAAAAAAAAAGAAAAACACATCCAGTCAATTAGCGAAACAGTAAGCAAACACGGAAGTATTACACCAGACACACATGCCCCAGATGACTGCTAGAGGGGATCGCAATCATTGGCGGAGACTTGGGAGGTAGCGATGGGCGCATGCTTTCTTCTAAACATTGCTGAGATGTACACAAAAGAACATGGAATCAGAGTGATTGGGTGCTATAGAACACTCTGTAAAGATCACAAAATTACCACCACCACCAACAACAACAACAACAACAAAACTTTCGCGGTTTTTTCATCATTGGAGCTGTCTTAAAGGGCACGAACTCCATGACTAAGTCCAGACAGCAACCCGACCTTAATGTACAAATTGTCGTTGCTATTGTTGCTGCAGATTAGATTCGTTATCTATTCCTTTCTTTTTTGAGGGGGAAGGGGGTTAGAATCAGAAATGGACAGAGGATTTGGGTAGTCATTCACACGTTAAATGTCCACAGGACTGCATTCTAGATTTTTTCACGCGGGGGCACATCGTGGGCGTGAGGATTCATCATCTCCAATCTCTACGCTTCCATTAACGACTTTTAACTAAAAACAGACAGTGTTAATGCATTTCTCGTTCTGGTGGAAGTGAAATGCTTCTAAAAGATATTCGAAAAATAATAAAGAATGATCTCTTTCCTCCATCCCGACGTCACGGCTGCCGATTCTGACGAAGGTGTATATATATATATATATATATATATATATATATATATATATATGTATATATATATATGCATACCGGATAAAAGCAATCTGCGATAGCCATTAACGGCAAGACGACTGGACAGGGGCGGACAAACAACTTGATCAGTAGCTAACGAGAGAGCAAAGTCTGAGAAGGGTTTAATTTCGCCCCGCTCCCGTTGGTATCTGGAGCAATTAAACGAAGACAAGATGCATCTTGGCCTCTTTTCTTCGTCCGTCCGTCTGCAATTTTTTGGGTCCATCTTCGCTTTTCTCGGGTGAATGATTGAAAACGTCCTGGTTCTGAACTCTCTTGACCTTTACCCGCCTCTGTCAGTCATCCCCCCACTGCACCATCTGTTCGGCTAATTGTTGGAAGAGATCTTTTGTGCACCAAATACCAATACATGTATATATATACTCATAAATACACACATATACCATGACACGCACACACACACACACACACACACACACACACACACACACGTACACACACGCACGCACGCACACACCTGTAACGTTTTCATATCACGTCCATCCTAATCAACTGAATTTGGACGAATGTAACGGAAAATCTTGGTCCGCGACCATCTTGGTGAAACCCCTCCATAATGTACAGGATTAGCGTTGATGGCTTGAAGCATCCTTATGTAAGGCTACATAGATTCGTCTTGTTATTGTTGTTTTGTTTTGTTTTGTTTTGTGTGGTTTCCTTTTTTTTTGGGGGGGGGGAGGAGTCTGACATCAAGTGCATATAGATTTCTCGAACAAATTTGATTTAATAAAACAGAGCAACCCAGGGATTTACTGTGGGTCGGTTTTAGAAGATTCTGGTAGCCTTTAAAGACAATCACATGAAGACTCTAGTTTATGGCCCGCTTGACCTATAAGTAGCGTGTCGTATACTTATTAGTAAGTGTCGTCGAATTTAAGACTCTCTTCTCACAAAGATGAGGTAATCCCTACAGACAATGTAACATTCTAGAATTCATCTAGTGATTGATTTAATGTGTTAGGCTCAACCATTCGTCCTCTGATAATGGCCTCGTATGAAACATCGGCTAATAAGTCACTAAAAGATTCAAAAGCCGCAGTCGTTAGTACTTGTCTCCCGCTGCAGTAGTTGGTTTGTTTTGAAGAGAGGCAGATATCCAATGACGAATCAAGAGACAACATACCGCCCAGAGTGCAAGGATAATCGGGACTCAATGATCTTTTTTAATTCTTTCTTTTACCGTGGAATCAGACAGGTGCCAGTATTTCCGCCGAGGCATCGAGTACAAAGAGATACAACTATAACAGCGCCATTAAGAGAGATGTAACATACGTCGACATCCTCCTTTTCGATTAGTCGAGCGTCGACGATTTTTCTTTTCATAGAACAGGTTTAATGAACGTACATAAGTTATATTTGTATAAGATATTGTATATGGTATATAATGTTCATGTATATTATATGAATATCTACACAAAAGAAGAATATAATGGCCTGTGTTTTTGTCCACCGCTTTCTCAACGTGGAGGCACTATCAATAATTACTCATTCTCTCTGTACTTGAAGGACATAAACTTATGAATGAATGTTAAGGGCCATGCTTAGATGGCTTGTAATACATTGAGAGAGATGACATTCTTTGAATGTATGCAAGAAATATTTCATGTTCAGATTAGGCAAAACAAAAATGGCCTGAAAATGTCGACGATCATGACCCACATACCTTGCTAACATTTGTTTGACATATTTCATTTCCAGCTGTCAAAATGCTTTTCATGTCCCGATGAGATTCGAGAAGTGATCACACTACCACGTGGGTGAGATATGGGACCACGGCCCATGTGTATCCACGTGTCACTTTGCTTGCTTGCTTGTGATAAAAGTGATAGCGGCACGCACACGATCAAAACGTGTTCAACTCATCTCGTGTAGGATAATCATGATGAGACTGTAGAAAATCCGCAGGATCCTCTGCTACGTAAGAAGTGAATGTACAACAGACGTGAGTTAAACACCTGCACACGTTTTCATGTACAATGTATTTGCTTCTTCTTGTTTTTTGTCAAATGTGAATTTGAATCTTACACTAGGTTTTCGTTTAACCCCTTTTTTAACATTTCTCTTTGTTCATATCACAATAAATTCCAACACGTTTCATCGTTCGCCACCTGTGTTCTTTGAAAGTTTCCATGTTTACTCTCATCAGGGTAGGAATCAACCAAAGCGAGGGAAATAAAGCAATTCTGAAGGAGCCATGTTATTATTGACGAACGTGCTTTATGTCCTGTAAGGATTTTAGAATATCCTTAACAACATTAAAGATAACAACCCTGACACAGGATCAAGATTCGCCAGTAATGGGGGTGCCTATATCTTCCTAAACTCCCTAGATGTGTGATAACTGTAAACTTGATGTTGGCAATATAGCGTCGTTATGAGTCCGTCACAGACTGATTAAAAACCAATAATAATAATATCGACCCAAAAGCCTAGTCCGCAAAAACGAAATTACTCATAAAGCAAAAACAAACAACAACAACGTCAACAACAACAAACAATGCAAAACCCTCATCACTTTGAGTTGAATTTCGGCCTTTCTTGGGAGAACATTGTATTCCAAAAAGTCACTGAGCGCCACAACAATGGCGAACAAACAATGGACAGTGTGTCCATTGTATGCTCTTTTTCTCCGAGAAGTTTGACATTAGAAATATTGTTACTCATTGTCATGGAATAAACGTCTCCCTTTTATCAAATTTCATGTCCGGTAGGAAGCCCAAAGAATTGAATTGCACATGAAGCACTGAATACTTGTTCGTGTCAGATTCATTTGAGCGTCTCACACATTAATAGAAAAAAAAACCATTCCGTTATTCGTTCAAACACTCCTTCAAAGCCAATATTAGAAAACAATCTTAAACTGAGCTGAGAATGCAGTTACAATGTGAAATGTCTCATGCTTGCCTTGTATCGTGCAGATATGAAAACAGAAAACCTTGATACACATTCATTACTTGGGTTTGTTGAGTTTCTTTTCTGTTATTGTTCTTTCCTTGTGAATGATAAATAGCGTTCAATTTGTCGCCAGACACACGGCGTTCTTGGATGACGCATATACGCTTGTTTACCAGCAGAATGCACTCCTGCTTGCTCCTCCTCCTCCTCCTCCTCCTCCTCCTCCTCCTCCTTCTCCTTCTCCTCCTTCTCCTCCTCCTTCTTCTCCACCTGCCCCGCCTCTTCCTCCTGCTCCGCTTCTTCTTCCTCCTTTGCCTACTCCTTCCTCCCCTTCCTCTTTTCTCTCTTCTAGCTCCTATACCTTCTCATCTTCCTCCTCCTCCTCCTTCTTCTCCACCTCCCCCGCCTCTTCCTCCTGCTCCGCTTCTTCTTCCTCATTTGCCTACTCCTTCCTCCCCTCCCTCTTTTCTCTCTTCTAGCTCCTATACCTTCTCATTTTCCTCCTCCTCCTTCTCCTCCTCCTCATCTTCCTCCTCCTTCTCCTCCTCTACCTTCTCCTGCTCCTCCTCTACCTCTCCTCCTCCTCCTGTTCCCCTTTCTCCTCCTTTTCATCCTCCTCCTCCCCTTCCTCCTCCTCCCTTTCATCCTCATCCTTCTCCTCCCTTTCCGCCTCCTCCTCCACATTCTCAGCCATTTCCTTACATTTCTCCCGATTTCATAAATTGAGTGGCACCGGAATCGTCTACTAGTATTTTAAATTACATCACAAATGATGGAAAAGTGTTTCAATTAAAGAATGCCGTTAAAAGAACTCCTTTTGTCTCTCCCTCTCTCTCATCATTTGATATAGCAACATCGAAAAGGACTGGAAAGAAGTATATATCTTTTTAAAATGTGGAATGGATATTGGTAAGGATAGACCCCAAACACATATACACACACACTCTTATTCACACACACACACACATTTTGCATATACCTAATGACATTCAACATTAAAGCCATAATGGACTGACCATTCCGTTGACCAATGGGTTTTGGCATCACGGCGTTTGGCGTCAGGGGTGACCGAATAAGTTATAGGAACTATTTGTTGCCATACTCACGAGGACATTAAGAAAGAATTACGCCACTCTGTCTCGAAATGGTCGCCTAAAAGGCATTACCCTTTCACCACGATAGATCAGTAATAGCATATTATCCACTAATCGATGCCATAAGTCACGTTTCATGACCCTTGCGAGCTAGCGCTTGGCTGAGCGCACAAATCCAGCTACCATTTTTACAAGATTTCCTTTTCTTTAATAGTAGCATGTGTGTGTGTGTGTGGTGTGTGCGTGTATGTGCGCGCGCGCCCGCGTGCGTGTGTATGTGTGTGGATGTGTGTGTGTGGATGTGTCTGTGTATGTTTCTGTCTGTCTGTGTCTGCGTATTTCATATTAGCGAAGTATTGCAAGATGGTTATCCCCACAATTAAGCAACCAGCATATTATGGTACAAACAAACAAAATCATAAGCATGTTTTTAATATTATTCTAAACCCTCATCGAATGAACGTCTTTCTTTATAATTGCTCTTTATTGGCATATCTACCATGGGTGAATCTCTTGCAATTTGTACATTCAGAAGGGCAGTATTTCTTAAATAACATACCCCTTCTGAGGTTTGTGTTGTTACGGGAATTCAAAAATCTACGGCAAATAATTAGCAGGACAAAGTGGCGCCAACAATCAGAGCAAATATTTTTCTTTAGCTTTGATTTTAGGACTACAAGCCACAGCTTTAAACTGAGCATAATCTTTGCCCGGTTCATGTTTGTGTTAGTTTTGATCTTGTCTTTTTCTATTTCCCGCCATTGCACACGTGAGGATATTATTTCACCTGTAGCAACGTGACTAACTCACTCCCGCTCTGGGCCGTGAAACGTTAGATGAGTTTTCTGAAAACCCCCAAACTTGTTACACGCTCAATAAGGTTGTGACTTGGGGCAAAAATTTGCCGCCAACCCCAATATAGGGCTCCGTCGTTAATGGTGGGTGGGTAAAGATGTGAAATTGGGTTAAGTTCATCGGGCATCCGGAGCGAAGGATCATATGTGGAGGGTGATAGGGCAGCTAGCATAGACAGAGAAAGAGAGAGAGAGAGAGGGGGGGGGGGGGGGGCGGAGAGACCAAGATGTGAGTGGGGAGGGGGAGGGAGGGTAGCTTTTAATAGACACAAGGAGAGGGTGCTCAAGACCTTACTGTCTCACCCTCATAACTCTCCACTATTTACTCAAGATATCTCATCCATATCTTTTCTTTCCCCGTGTCATACTTCTCGGCAGGAAATTAATTTGATTTGACGAGTATTGGGGCGCCAGATCAGGCATCCAGTCTTTGATTTACACTTCATTATTGCGCAGTACACTTTATAGTCTGTGTGCAGAGTCTCTGAGTTTCAGTGGCTCCATCGTTGGTACACATTCAATACTCTGACGAATCTTATTTGACCTTCACAAAGAAAATCAAAGCATTAAGTATGTGAAAGACCAGCGGGTGCCCTTCATATTTATACATGGCCATGTCAGATATTCAAAAACCAGCTGCCAAGCATTGCTTATCTATGAATACTTCAATAAACATAACAAAACAAGCACAGACGCACACACTTGCTCAGTGCTGCCGACACGTCCGGCAAGACAGAAACTTCTCGGAAGAAATTGTTTCTAATATCCATCATTTAGTCTGGAGACTGTATCTGATGCAAACATAGGCATCAAGTTAAAACAGCTCACGAGCTTTCTCTTGAGAAACCGGAATTTGCAATACAATTTGATTCTCTTTAGTCATGGCACATGTTCACACAATACTCACAGATAAATTTTTATCAGTCTATCTCTCTATCTATCCGTCTAATTATCTACCTATCTATCTATTCCTTTATTAATTAATTGATTATCAACTGATTATGTTATTATTTTTTTCTTTTTATTTATTCATTTATCATCTATCTATTCATCTATCTATAACAAATGATTTATCTATCTATCTATCTATCTATCTATCTATCTATCTATCTATCTGTATATCTATCTAATCTATCTATCAATCTATTTGTCTATCTATCTATCTATCTATCTATCTATCTATCTATCTATCTATCTATCTATCTATCTATCTATCTCTATATCTATCTATTCCCTTCGCCTACAACGGTCTACAGGTGTCAGTGCCGATGACTGTTCGTTCATCCGCCAACGAACACACACTCACACGTTCACGGCACGTATAATGATTTGATGTCATCCTTGGAGAAAATGTCAATGACTTTGCTTAAAATCTGCGTGAAACCAATCCCGACTAAGAGGGCTCTTAAAACGGTAAGCTAACCGCCAACCGATGCTTTGATTTCACGGCTAAAAATTGATTGCTCACCAGGAAGAGAGTCCCGGCTACCAAACGACTCTCTTCCGAGGGGTCAGCGACCGCCTGGTTGGATGACGCTTCCACGCGGAACCCTTCCATGGACATGGAGGCATTCAAGAGCCATGGCGAACCCGAAAGGTTTACGAAAGGTTCATTTTGTTGATGTTGCTCCTTTTCTAGCCCAAGGCAGTATTGTATCACAGCATATCCTATTAAAGGTGTTGGTTTACTGGACAGTGAGGTATAATAATACAGAAAGGGACTTTTTAAGTAACCGCACTTAATGTAACGAAAGACTTGTGCCAATGTACAAGTTGGGTCAGCCGCTAATGCCATGTATAGCAAAAGGACTTGAGTTGGCAAAGGAAAATGGAAAATCCAAATACCCTCTGAATGGGACGGACGTAATCATATGTTTGGTTGCATTTTGCAGATTTAAACTTAGTGATGCTATGTATTCTTAATTGTTTATTTTGCAGTTTGCTGTACATTCCTCGACTTTACAATGACTATAATGTTAAATATTTAAAAACACACGGGTTAAAATACTTGCACTCAGCCGTTAGGCTGTTTTTCAGCAAGTCCGTATGGTATACAGAAAAACATGTAGTTAAATAGATGCAAGGTTTTAGGTTTTGTAGCGGGATACAGACAAGTCCTGTCGCTGGACTGCTCAACAATGCCTCGCTATAGAATCGTTGGTTTTTGCATAGCCATTGATAACAATGACGCTTG
Source organism: Diadema antillarum (assembly GCF_040938485.1). Lineage (NCBI taxonomy): Eukaryota > Metazoa > Echinodermata > Echinoidea > Diadematoida > Diadematidae > Diadema > Diadema antillarum. The sequence continues at coordinate 240,000 of NW_027271431.1, forward strand.
TCACAAGAACAACAGCAACAACTATACAATACACAAAGTAAAAACAATAATGCTTCTTTTTCAACTGCTACTTTTACTTAAGATCTGATGTCTAATTTCCCAAGTTATAAAGGCAATTTGAAAGTCTCAGTATTCTTTTTAAACGGTTAATGCCTTCAACATTATAGCATTACCAGGTGACCATTTCAGTGTCTAGATAAAGAAGAGTCCGAACGCGCGTGCACTATTTCCTTGCTAAGGCCCAAGAGCATAATCCACTGCACCACATCATTGGTCCTGGATTAAGTGGTTAGGCTTGACACATACGCATACACACATGTACACTATGCACAGGGTCCTGATTTGTTAACGTTTGACTACATCTTGTGGTTTTTTTCTTTCACAGGATAAAAGTAGCGCTTGGAATATTGCCGATCTAAGGCTGGGGAGTAATTGCAAAAGACACTCAGCGATTGGATGAGGACAGCCCAAACTCCATAATTAGCAAACCCTCGGGGTGGATTCCTGGGGGATGTACACGCGCAACCTGGCGTCTCTAGCAACGCCCTTAAGTGAGGAGATATCAAGGTCTAACCTTTTCCCACGCCGCCGACAACAATATCAGCGAAATGCTGTTTGTCCAGATATCACCGCATGCCGCAATGCGTATCTCCTTTCAATAAATATTGTTTGAGCTGGCATGGACATCTATACATTGCCCCCAAGGTTTTTTTTTTTTTTTTTTTTTTTTTTTTTGGTTTAAATTCTGGGATACCGTGATGGCCTTGTAAGCTCTGTGGCGTGAAATCTGCTTTGACGACAAATAGTTCTTAGTGTCTTCGCCTCCTTCATTTCAATCATTATTTAAGTCAATCACATTGTGAATTTCTGTTAGTATTTGATACAATGTAATGATTCATGCGCACATATTATATATATATATGCGCACATATTATATATATATATATATATATATATATATATATATATATATATATATATATATATATAATATATGTACATACGTATCAGGGCTCGTCGTTCGCGGTGACCCAGCGGCCAGGGCCACTAAAAATTGACGTAGGGCCACCAAATTTCAAAAAAGGTTATCCTTTGGTTGCTCGATTAGGCTAATAAGATTCAAAATGGATGTTACGTTTATTTTTATTTTGGTCCACTTCATATCTTTTTTTTTTGAGCCACCAACATTTTCAGGTTTAAAGATTTGAGCCTCGAGAAAAAAAAGAAGTTAGTTAGTATATATTCAATGTACATATAAATGTGCATATGATTTTTGCAATAACAGAAACAGGTTATAATTATAAAGCATCCTTTGGTGAAAATGAAAGACATGACTGTCTTTTTATCTTCATCTAACTTTTTAAAGGCAGGAAAAGACACAGAATAATGCTTAATCATTGATTAAGATAGCTTGTCCTTTTCTTCAGCACTGTCGTCATCTTTTATTTCTATCAGTGCAATATTCTTTATTACTTACTGTAAGTTAGATGGAAATAAGGCCTGTATAACATACTTACCAAGCCTTTATCGCGACTTAAAATCCTCGCTGTGTTACGAAACACATCTACTTTTAGATTGCCGAAATAAAATGAAACAAAGAAATCGAGAAAAATGCCATTATCTACAAGATGCCATTCGACTTTTCAGCGTTTCAGGTAAAGGGGAAAAAATAGAAGCTTGATATGCATGGAGCAAAATCGTGAATATTGAGTTCTGCTCAAGATTTCTTACGTCCCTGCTATTAAGGAGAAATCAAGTTACGACTAACATGTCTCTCTCATTACGGTCATGGTGAAAATTTTGCTTTGTAGTCAAGGTCGACGAGGTCGTCATGACAACCGCACCCTTCATTCTTTTAACTAAATATGAGAGCGCGGGAAAAGTAGTCGGCATGCAATATTCTAGATAGGACATTGAAATGAAATAAGATATACATGCGAACAGAAGCATTCAAAACCAGAAGGAGACAGCAAACATTCTATGATTGTACGGCTGTGGAGTAAGCATTACCTACACAGCTCTTTTGACGAGGAGGCATTTAAAAGGCAAAACATATTGTTATCATAGAAATCTCGGTAGAGAAACCAAGGTTATTTCGCGTCGGAGCTATTGAAAACGAGGTACGCCGGTCATGCCCAATTCAGGCGGCGAGGAAAATAAAGGCGCGCCTGATGCAAACCTCCGCCCCATAGATAGATCTGTTTACACCATTATGAAATATTTCCATGCGGTATCCTTTTGCTGGACAACGGGGTGATTTTCTGCCGACCTTTGAAGGACCGATAAATCAAGATCCGATGATGAAAATGGTAAACTCCAGAAGCATCAGGCATCTGAGCTGGCCTTCTGCTTCTACCGCCCGCTTCCAAGGCCAAGCCGTCGACAAGTAGCAAACAATTCTGAAAGGCTGGATCTATGAAATATGCGGCTTTCTTTTAAATTCTTTTTCCTTCCCCCTTCCACTCTCCATGCTTCTATGTCCTTCCCTTACTCTTTTCTGTTCTCTCTCTCTCTCTTTCTAACTTTGTGTATCTCCCCGTAGATTGGCGAAATTACTGTATGAAATATGCAATGTAAGTCAAGAAAGTCTACCTAAATGACAAGATCAAGTTACAAGTACTCATGACCTTATCATCAAAAGAATAGAATACATTTAAAATCGTACAATGTAAACTCATTGAACAACATGCCGGCCCTCACATTTTCATCCGCAGAACACAACGATGCACCTGCCCTGGTTTCATTCCTTTTTCAAGGCATTACATATAATATTCTATTCACTTTATCGATTCGTAGTCTTGCGAAACCAAGTCTCCACCAAGTACTCAAGTACACTAACAAGTTTTAACATTACCATAATCATTACTTCCCCCCCCCCCACAGATAAGTCAAGTCTAGTAAAAAAATGAGATGAAATCAAGTCAAATCAAATCAAATCAAATCAAATCAAATCAAATCAAATCAAATCAAATCAATCGAATTAGACCAAAGGTAATCTTACAGAAGTGAAAAAAAAAATGACGCTGACGTAGTAACATTATCGCATCGGATGCCCTGAATTGTAAAAATGTCTTATGACGTGTATGTTTGAATATTGTCAAGACCTGACCATGGAAAACCTGGCTGATGTGGGTAAGTTTGCTTGTTTGTTTGTTTTTGATGTCACAGATTCACTTATTTGTTTTTGTTTGTCTCTTTTTTTTTGTTTTTATTTTCATTCTGATTAATTTCTCCCGAGCGAAAACGTTGTCACATTCATATTTAAGAGCTCGGTGATCCAAAAAAAAAAAGAAGCGTGTCAGTTTGCGTTGCGCATCGGTGACTGGCCACATTTAGTATTAATCAGAGTGATTAAGGAGAAATTAATGAGAGCATTTAGCTTCTCGGGCTCTTAATGGGGACGAAAACAAACTTAATCGACCTTCGGGCATCTACTCGTGAAGGGCAAACCGCTGGCCTAAATTCTGACACTCTGCTTTTATTGTCTTTTTAGGGCAGATGACGAAAAGAGAAAATGACGCGTTGCATGCTCGGATGCGCGTCACCACCTGATAGGTGCGATGTATCGCAATTGGATTATGGGTCACTCTGGCGAGGCGCTGATGTCATGCGTGTCTGCCCCGACTCATGGATAGTTCCTTTCCTCAGTCCGGCTCCTATAATGTGCGTGTGGGTATAACATGATGTTGATCTTTCATTTACGTATTCATTTTCACATTTGTTGCCTTTGAACTCTTTCAGTTTCGAGCGTTTGTCTTCAATCCTCGTATATATACAGGAACATAGAAGCATCTACATGTCTACTTTAGTATTGGATTCTGTTGCATGCACTGCATTACATTGGTAGATCCTTAATGTACATCTTTTGTCTCGTTGGCGAACAGTCATAGCGATTGAAAAATTTGTCCCTGCACGTAATTCTCGTACTTGTTGTTGTTGTCGTTGCTTACTTGCTTCTTCTTCTTATTTTTTTTTTACAAAACTGTGTAGCGTGTACATTAAAAGCATAATTGTTGACCAAAGGGAAATACAACAGTTAACTAGGTCTCCTATAATCGACTTGCCGTCCGATTACACCGAATATAAACAGGTATGGGATTGCTGTTGTCATGTTTTCGCTCGGAAAAATGGAGAACGATGCGAATGTTCCTTTAATTAACATACTTTCCCTTTCTGGTGATGGTGGATGTGCCATAAGGTTGTGTCGAGCCAGTCACCTATGCAGATGGTGAACAGTAGTGTAAGTAAATGAAGCTACATTAACTCTCTCAAGATCACAATTGCTTTCCATAGGAGCAAGCTCAAGATGGTAACGAGAGAGTTGAATCTCGACTCGAAGATCTTTCACTCAATGCTGCTATTAACCGACGCCGTTCCGAGCATATGCCGGGTTTGCAGGTTGCGCTGAGGAGCTAGTTAAGTTTCTATGTCAATTGTCAAATTGATATAATCTGAAAATGTTTTGTCTCTTCTTGCATTTGTTAATCCTTTCTTTCGTATTCATTCTGGCTTAAAACGCTATTTCAAAACATAACCATAACCCTTGTGAAATGAACAGATGTTTTCATTGTTTTTATCTTTTATGTCATCGATTTAGAGGGGTGTAGGCCTATGCGAAAGTGCGAAATGAAACATTTTCCTCTCTCGATTTACAATCCAGTGTTTTTGCCTCCGCTATCTCTCCCTTTATCAGATCCCTTCAGAAATTTGATTCATGTGGCACTCCTCTGTAATAGCGTACATTCAGTGGGGATTGGATTGATAGGCGCTAGCTGGACTTTACTTGAAAGAAGATAAAATCACGCAGTTTGTGATAAGCTTGACAAACAACCAAAAATATACATTTTGTACAAAATTCGAGACTTGCCTGACACTCTGACAGCCACTTATTCTTGTTTTCATAGCAGAAAGTCATACATACTGACCTGACGTTCAGACAAAGGGCGGCTATCGGTAAAGCCTTTATCATATATATCATATATAATGTTAATGGCAATCGTAATTTTTATGACCTTTAGATGACTTTTGGCCATAGATTGTAACTACAACTTTACATTTAGGTATTGTACCTGTAGAACGTAATGTGTATTTGTCCGTGTGGAATGCCATTGTATTATGTTTTACAATTCTTCAATACTATAATTTGTAGTTGATTTAAACAAAATCCAAATGTTTAGCAGTGCTATATCCCACTAAAATCTTATAGATACAATACAAAGCTAGTACTATTTCGAGCGTTGAAGAATACTTGTCACTATGAATATATCGAGTACATTTTACAGTTAATTCTTGTCATGCATCTTTACAGATGAAGAATTTACTAAAAAAACAATATTGATAGCTATGTCATACGAAACGCGTAAATTCGTCAAAGCAGTTATAATACATTGCCATGCAGGACAATGGAAAATGTCTGTCCAATGCATTTGTGAGAATGGGTGACGTTTCACACTATGTGAGCAATTCCATATACAGCATGCAGGAGTGGAGTTGGTAACAGGGGCAGTTACCTCCTTGATATTTCTGTTTAACGTATGCCCCTTTATGGAACAAAATAAAAATACATGAAGTAGACAGAAATTTTAAGAGACTAGTTGACAAGTGTCAAAAATCTCCCTTTAAAAATCCGGCAAGAATTATGAAAATGTGAACACTAATGGCATTTGTCCCCGGGAAAGAAATATTCCTGCATAGGACCTTATATTTAATGTTTCACCCCCTCATCAATTTCGCTTTCGTACTGCTTCTCCCCACCCGAAATCAGGACTTCTCAGCTGCCGAGCAGCTGTCGGGAGATGGGTGAGTGTACCCCCTGCGGTCCAGGCTCCTTCAGCCCTTTGCTCACGCCGGCGTAACAACAGAACGCGCAGCCCTGGTCGTCAAAAAAAAAAGAAAGAAAGAAAGAAAAGATGACTGTAAGATGCTGTGAAGAATATGTTCATCTCCCAGGAATACGTGCATAAAATATATCCCGTCGTTTCATAGTGATACACTTCTGGACATCACGTACTACTCAGCGCTATATCTTGCTCTTCCAAGGTTTCTTTGAGTAATACGCTAAAGTACTTTTAATTGAATGAAAGAGGAACTCTTATCGGGAAATCTAAATGTATGATTGTATCGGTTGAATGTCAGTTTTATCTAACGGTGAAATAAGATTTTCAACTACTTCTACTTGTTCTGTGTTTAGGCCCGAAGTAAAGGAAGCAACCTATTTTACTCAAACAAATGACATTATGTTGTCATTTTCATTGCCCTCTGTCAAGAAATGTTGGCATTGCCGCCGTTCGCACTGCTAGACTTGTTTCAATGATTCAATAGTTGTTTTTGTTTTTCGCTTGACTTGTATCATATCCTCTTGTATATCTATTCATACTCATAAAGATAATTGTTCACATTAGCAAATTCATATTTATGCATTAGAGGCTTGCTTTATTTGCTAATTCCTCGTCAATAGTAATGAATAGAAAGGTTCATTTAAAGGAATAGGATAGACTTAAAAAGAAAGAAGATCAATTTTCTAATATATTAAATTATGTCAATTCCCGCTTTTTACTTTCTTGCTATTTCACTATTCGTTTGCATCAGACCAATCCCCGGGTGTATGTGTGTGTGCGTGTGCGTATGTTTGTGTGTGTGTGTGTGTGTCTCCCTGTTTGTCTATGCCGATTCTTTCAAATAAAGAATATCATAAAACAAAAAGTAGGTGTGTGCGTGCGTGTGTGTGTGTGTGTCTGTCTGTCTGTCTATACTTATTATATTTTCCACACGCACACCAGTTTCTCACGTTTTCATTACTCGGGATGACAGGGGCCGAGCCACGGCCGGTTGCCGAAGAGTTGCGGACGTGCGATGGGGGAGGAAATTGAATCGTGAAGGGCATCGTAGTTATGATATTATAGCAACTGAGTGTCATGCTCTCCGGGAGACAGAGTAATTTTTAGCAACCTCCTCAACCTCCCCGTCCACCATCTCTTCTCCTTCTCCTCCTCCTCCTCCTTCTCTTTTTCCATCCTCCCTTACTGATCCTCCTCTTGTATCCCCTTCCCCCTCCCCTCTCTCTCACCCTCTTCACTTAACGCAATGATTGGATGATGACATGGGGCAGAGATGTCTCCGGAAAAACAGATGAAGTACATTTCATCCGGCGATGGAAAGGTCAATAATGTGACACGAACGATAGGGATTGCTGATCGGTATTTTATTACGTTGACCACTGCACCAAATGAATGTATTTCTCTTGCATTACTTTATCTTTTCCTGTGAGATAAAGACCTACACACTCCATGATAAATTTTCTATCGAAGTAAAATGTCACAATGCAACGGTGGGTCAGCGAAAGGTTAAGATTGGGTGTAATGAGCTGAGTAGGATAGCTCAGTGTTAGTGTTAACAGATAACACCACTCTGCCCTTGGGGGTATGTTGGGGAAACGGTTACAGTTCGTTATTCCGAAGGGTCGTTATTCTGAAGGTTCGTAATTCCAAAAATGAAAAAATCGGGTTCGTTATTCCAAAGGTTCCTTAATCCGAAAAGGAAATGAGCTTCGTAGTTCCGGAGGATTGTTAAATACACACCTTTTCTTCATTATTTTTTCGGATGAATTAGTTCTTTTGTCGATATATGAACCTTCAGAATTATAGCACACTCCCTTTATTTCATTTTCGGATTAAAAAAAAAAATCACCCCGGACAACTCAGGGTAGGTGTTTGTTACGTCGCCGGTGTAAAATTCGTCTTTTGATGAAAAAAGAATAGTAATCCCTTTCAGTTTATGCTCGGATTTTTAATGATCTTTGTCCGGAAATCAAAACAAATCATCTTTTATATATCTTGAATTAAATGACATAGAAAATATGTACCTGGGAGTGGGAAGTTTGTGGCATCTTGGCACCGAACAAAAGAGGAATATGACCAAAGTGATATCCCAGGAACATGACGAAAATGATTATTCGTGGGGGCAATGAACATGCTATCGATTTGTAAGCGGTCAACATTCGATATATTGCCCGAATATATAAAAGTTTCCTCTGAGTTGCCGCCTTTATTTTATTGCTTTCAACCCCCAAGAGATCTCCAAATAGGTTATTTTCTCCGTCCATGTCTACCAATAACATGTAGAGAGAAGCAAGAGACAGGACTGACGGCTGTGAAACGAATCGCTAACAGTTCGGTATTCTGATTGCAAATCTCCGAAATGTAAACCTAAAAAAAAAAGAGTGAAAGAAATTCGTTTAATCTTACTAAAATGTACAAGTTGCTATTGTGAGTTGAAAAGAGAAAGGAATTTTACTTTCAGTTACTTTAGTTCATTGTTTTGTTTTTTTTTGGTAGTGTGGTATGTGTGTGTGTGTGTGTGTGTGTGTGCGGGGGGGGGGGGGGGGGACTACAACCCCTGACTTAAACCACCGATTTGCTTGTAAGATGGGTACGACGCATTTTTTTCATGTTTATTTCATATTACGACTTCGTCACAAATATCGTTACTGACAACTCTCTTACCAAGGACAATAATGATTAATGATAATAATGATGATGATGATAATAATAACAATAATAATAGTAAAGTCATATCAATATTGATAATAGTAATGATAGTAATAATGATACTGGTAATAATTTGGCATTTGTACATTGCGCAGTTTCTATTAGAATGATATGCTTAACTGCGTATAACAATATAATATAATCAAAATTAAAGAAAAATAGATCAATAAAAAGACAACATAAATTAATTCTTAATTGAAAATATCACAGTATAATACAGATATAGAATTTTAAGAAGCTGATAAGTACATATATTGATCATAGCTCATAAAAGATATCTGGGAAGCATGCAGAGATGTGTTGAAACATGACTATGGAAAACTTTCGTGGAAAAGATGATTTGTAACAAGATTTTTTTAAACAATGGACTGTCTTTAAAGTGAAACAGACATTCTGGTATGAAACACGGTAAAAAAAACCCACCAAAAACAACAACAAAAGAGACAAAAACAACCCCTACAAGACGAGTACTAAAACATAAATCTACGTATCAGCAAGATCATCTTTCCTTACCTTAGATGCATCTCAAAAATAAAAAATAAAAGTTCCAACTTCAGGCCTCCATAATTTGTAAAAAGTTTTCGAGTGTATCTTGTCTAGTTGTCTGTCTAGTTTGCAGAAAGGACGGTCTTTATGAATAAAATTTGCATGTATAATGCACACTCTGCTTTTCTGCAAAAGAAAAATAGACAAGCCTAAATGGAACTGGGATGCGCACACCAGTCAACCCCATTTCAAGGATCACTATTCAAATTAGATATACAACGGGCGCAAACAGTCAGACGGGTTAAACACCAATTTAGTTTAGCATATATTATTTCAAATGACTTGCAAGGAATAAAGCTGACTTATATTTAAAGGTCACCGTTTTTTTCATTCTTTTCCAGTTTTTGCGTAGGAGTGAAAATGAAATCTATAGTGCCCCCACTCGACTGAACTGATTTCATGTTGAGCCAAATATAGATAACAAAGAGCATGTCTCGCAGGAAGAAAAACCGACAAACAAACAGGGAAGTGGAGTGAAGAAGCAATCCATCCCAAGGGAACCCGACGGTTCATTTCTGCCTAAAGCGAACAAAAAATCCGTATCAGTTACAGATCTCATTGTCTGAACCGTGTCAATACATTCATATCTGACTTAGATAACACTTTGGCTAGACCCACGCCTTTGGCTATTGTACTGCTATATCAGCATGATACACTAATACACTTTCGTTTCGCATTGAGAGTCTCTCCTTTCGGTCTTTTTTTCTTCTTGAGGCGTTGTGAATGTGATTTTAGGAACATCCGCCTCACACCTCTTGAGGTCTGGAGGTGACGACATCCACATAAAGATAATTAGAACGAAATCAATCAATTTGATTGAGGTTTGTGCTTGTGAACCTAACTTTCCGGTGACGCACACATTAACCCGTTCCATACTGAATTCTGAAATGCCCACAGACCTAATACGCAGGTCACTAGGTTCCCGTAGGGAATGGGTTAAGAGTAAAACTCCCATTCAACTGAATAATAGTCCTATTTATGAATAAAAATATGTATTTATATAATATATATATACATAAATATATAATATATTTACACATATATATACATATATACACGTGTGTGTCTGTGTGTAAGTATGTGCTTTGCACCTCAAAAAGAACTTGTTTTAAGATTCTCAGCTTTAAAATCAACAACATACCATTCAAATGTCAGAGTATCGAAGGTACTGCTGATCATTTTCCTCTGTTATCCGAGGGATTCATGATGGGTGGAAAATGAAGAAAACAAACTTGGGACTGTAAAGAAGTGACTACTAATATATTCAAGGACACTTTTCCAAATTTCAACACAGGTTTGATTAACAATTTACAGAGAGAAAGGGATAAACCTGTACATCCAAACCAAAGATCAGCAGGGTTGACTCGAAATACACATTTGTAGCCATTATGTTGTTTTTCTTATACACGGTTATGTTCGCTCTACGGGTATTTGTATTTATAGTCATGTTTGTATGCGTGACAGGGAAAGACAAAAAGAGAGAAAGAGAGAGAGAGAGAGAGAGAGAGAGAGAGAGACCACACCTGTTGCTTACGGCAAACAACCATGTTAACACATTTTGTTTGTCTTTTCTATGTAACTTACACCATTCTTGATGTCTTTCGTTTCTCGTACCTACTTTCCTCCGTGTGCCAAACGAGAAGACGTGTAAAGGCTAGACAAAACATGTCGCCTCACAAATTAGAGACATGCGTGCGCTTGTTGCGGACCGGATACAGACGTATACTGCGAAGATACTGTATACTTCCGTTATCAATCGCGGCCCCATTAACGCCCCGGGGGTCGTTCGTTTTCTGTGTTACGTCAATAGTGTGAGGCGCGCGTTGTGCCGCGGGAATAACACCACCACGCGCGAAGAAACCTTCAAACTGCCATTACTGTGTTAGCATGTAAACTGTTCCCGGAGTCAAGCAGACGTTTGTAAGCAGTGATATTAGCTCGGATAAACAAACTCAAATTATACAGAATCTTCGAACAGGAACCGCGTCTTCTTCTTCTTCTTCGTCGTCGTCGCCGTCGTTGTTGTCGTCGTAGCGTCATATAGACAGAACCTTTACGTTTAAGCACAAAAAAAAATATTTGAATGATATTCTAATTTACGATTATACTTCTATCTTGGCATATTCATTTATGCTATGGTCTTCTATACTAAGGGTATCCTCTTTATTTTCAGTGTTGCCACTGTTCAACCAGAGGGCCTGCCATTATTTTTACGCCAGCTTTGCCAGGTACCCATTTATACATCTAGGTCGAGAAGGGCATAGTGGGTAAAAACATCTTGTCCTAGGACGTAGGCACTTGGCGGGATTTGAACTCGGGATCTCCGATTGGAAGCCAAAAGTCCTATTTACTGTGCCACAGGACAACACTTTATTTGACCAATATTCTTGTAATATCTCTACATCAACTTGATAAACATAATGAAGCAGCCAAAAAAAAAAATGTCCATGTGGACATTCAACACAGAAAGTATCCTGAGAAACGCACAGAGTGTAGCATATGAGTGCTCGAATTCTAGAGCCCATTACAATTTTAGTGCTGCCTTTGTAACAATTACAATCAGCCATTAGTGCAGTCACCGGAGCAGCTACAATAAGGTAGTATCTAATCGGGTGTTAGCATTAAGGTCGTTGCTGTCGATTAACGGAGTATCGTTTTTATACTTATTCTAATTGGAAACTCGTAATCAAAAGCACCCCATATAGACCTGTACTCATTGTCCGTTTTTCAAGCGAAAGTAAGTGAATTCAAACATAACACAAGAACACAAACGCACACACACGCACACACACACACACGCACACACAAAATATACTCACAACCGATTACACAGAAATTAAAAGACAGGCAGCTCAGGTACGGTTATCATTGTAAGAAAAAAAAAAGGAACGGAATCAAACTGTACGAAAATAAAACACCTCTTTATATACGTATACACACCTAAGGAACAACAAATCCCATGGCTTTTATATTATACTATCACACAATCCAATGCTTATGATCATTGAAGTGTGTTAAATTCTGACTGTTTCCCCACAATCATGGTTCATTGCAAATGAATGTGAAAACCGTCAGAGGAGTGATTTCTGTTTGTAACAAAAACGAATCTCCATGAAACACTTTTTTTCACCTATCAAAATCAGCAGGTCATAAACTTGAGAGTGCAAAGGATGAAGGAGGACCTAGTGGACATCGCGTTGACACTTTACAAGAAATCACACGTATGACGTTAATATTGGGGTGATGTTCGTTTTTCGAAGGTTCGTTAATTCGAGAATGAAATAAGGTTCGTTATTCCGAAACACACAACTTCCCTATAACTAGACGTTCGTTAATCTGAAGATGAAATATATCGTGATATACATTAATTATAAGTATGTGTGTGTCAAGAGTATTTGAGCTGTTGCCATAGCAACGACTACATTCACAACTTACAATAACTTTAAGTGTCTTCGTTGTAAGAACTATGGGTGACTACGCAAATGATCAATTCAGGCCTATATTTTCGTATTAACGTGAGCTTTTTTTAAGCTAGTATACAAATATCGACTGCTGAGAGGGAGATGGTAAAACTATTTGCACCGAGGTGATGTCTCAACAGTGCTATGTCCCGAGACGAAGTCGAGGGACATGGCACTGTTGAGACATCATCGAGGTCAAATAGTTTTACCATGTCCCGAAAGAAAGCAGTCGATATTTGTTTTATATCCCTCTCGAGCATTTTACTAGAGTAATGACGGTTTCCTTTTGGAAAAGTGTGCAGGTTTTGTGAACGATAAATCTAACGTTAGGCCGTAGCAGTGCAGCTGCAGCAGTGCGTGCAGCGCGTAGCGAACGACACCGCTGCGCTGTTGTTGATTCCTACACAGAGCTACACTACAGCGTGCAAAACTCCGAAAGATCGAGGAGGTCCAGGACTACGTTAAAAGTAGGCCTAAAGCGGCTTCGTTACCCAGATCATCTTCAAAATCGGTATTAGTTTATTCCTAATTCGTACCTGATATGGTGTCCTCCCGCGATCATTCTTCCGTTTACATGAAGCAGTCACTTTGTCAATTGAGCTGAATGCATTGATCACACGTCCACTAACGTTACACACCCACGCCATTGCGCCATCGCACCACAGATTTCTGTAATGCTGTCGCACACCACCGAGCGCTCCGCGCTCTCTTCAAAAGTAGCGCTCGCTAGCTAGCTAGCTAGCTACAAGCCACAGGACTGTCGCTCAAAATATCGCTAGATTACGCGCACTGCGTACATTCTTAAAGGGAAGATAAACCCCAAGAACAATGTGGATTGAGTGAAAGCACCAACATTAGTAGAACACATCAGTGAAAGTTTGAAGAAAATCGGACAATCGATGCAAAAGTTATGAATTTTTAAAGTTTTGGTGTTGGAACCGCTGGATGAGGAGACTACTAGAGGTTATGATGTATGAGTGGACAACAATACCAAGAAAATATAAAGAAAATACTACAAAAATCCATTTTTCATGAAAATTACAAATTCCATCAACTTGATATTGACATATGTTAAGGGTAGCAATTATTCCCCCTGCTTTCTGAAAGCGGTTGGTCCACTGCTCTTTCATAATTCTAGAAAAGTAAATTTTTGTTGAATTTCCTTTATATTTTCTTGTTATTGTTGTCAACTCATACGTCATATCCTCTAGTAGTCTCCTCATCCAGCAGTTCCAACACCAAAACTTTAAAAATTCATAACTTTTGCATCGATTGTCCGATTTTCCTCAAACTTTCACTGATGTGTTCTACTAATGTTGCTGCTTTCACTCAATCCACATTGCTCTTTGGGTTTACCTTCCCTAATAAGTGAGAAATGTAGATATCGATCACACGATCACGATTGGGTGCAAATCGTGGATTCCCAAAAGTACTATATCCCGCTGGCTAGTAACCAATTGCATCGCATCCAGCTGCTCGTAGCTAGCTAGTAAAACTACACCATGTTCGTGCTCTGTACAATCCTATGGCAAGAAGCTTTACATGAGGGATATAATACAAATTACATCGATGTCTTCTCTTACTACAGTGCACACGAACACACGCTCGCAAATATCCTTTGCCATCGTTTGCTGTCGGTTTTACGAAATTGACGGCGAGAGTGACGGAAGGAGAGAGAAAGAGAGCTAGATGGGTAGGAAGAGAGAGAGACAAATAAACACAAAAATAAGAGAGATTAACAAACTTCATTACAACGAAGAATAAGTTATAATGGATCCGCACTCGTATGCTGAAGTACACACACACGCAAACTAGAAGTAAAATCAATGGGCGGGGTTGGGATTGGATGGGACGGAAGGCTCACGATGCGACGGTCTGAAGAGGATGTTCTATGTTTGGTGCAAATGAATTGGATTGATGTGTATACCAGCCCTGGTTTGTTTGTCACAATGACCAATCATCGCTATAGATCAAGAGCTATACCCCACTTTTTCCCCTCTCCATCTCTATTTCCTACTTCCGTTTACCAAGCTCCATTAATGTCTCTAGGCACCAGCAGCGTTAGAACAGTGTACCTTTTTACGTTGCCTTTGCATTGATATGGTCTTCATCATAGTTTGTTGAATAGAGACCATTATTGTAAAAAAAAAAGAATAATTTCTACTTAATTGAGATAGACATAGTGAATATAATGAGTCCACGATAACGTACGGTTTCACGACAGTATTCGTGTCTACTGATAATGAATTAAAAATTACAGAGATCGAAAAGAGAACATTCATAGTTTCATTGTAAAATAAATGTCCAGAAAGTTTGGTTTCGAACGGACGAAAAGGAGTTAGGCACTCTAAAAAAAAAAATCCGGGACAGAACTGACCCGGAACTGGGTCCGTTGGGGTCACACACCGTTCCGGGTAAAAATGACTTGGAATTTGGTCATGAAGACCCCGAATGGGGTCACCCTGACCCAATTCATGACTCTGAATGGGGTCATATGTGACCCCACTCCTTGTCATTTCTGACCGGGAACGGTGTGCGACCCCAACGGACCTAGTTCCGGGTCAGTTCTGGCCCGGATTTTTTAAGAGTGGAGAAGAATAAGACAGAAAGGGAGAAGAAGAGGAAATGTGCATCATAAGGAGTCAAACGGAAATGAACAATGGAAGGGAAATGAAAATAAAACCCCTGAAGGAGAATGATCGTAAACATTAACCCTTTGTCTATTCTGTGTATTCTGAGCATCAATTGGCACCGAAAACCCCATAGCGCTGTACACCACCGTTCAAATTCCCTGGCACAGAACGAGTTAATGCTACGGACAAGAAATAACCGTGTGGCTATACGTCTCTGGATAAGAAGTTGCTATGATCGTCTCTATACTGCTGCACTGGTTGCTTCTGGGGAGTTTGGAGACTGTAAGTGTTAAATTCTAGCGAATTTAGGTACAAGTATAAACAGTATTTTGATAAAAGGGGGCACTGACTGCTTTCACAATGATTGTACGCTAGCTGACTAGCGGCTTTGATTTAATCTTTTCTCTTCCGACGCCTTCCTGGCTGCAAGAGACGAAAGAAGAACAAGAAGAAGAAGAAGAAGAAGAAGGGAAGAAATCAGACAGAGACAGAGAGATAGATAGATAGATAGAGAGAGAGAGAGAGATGGTGTTTGGAGCAATAATGCTGGTCGATAAAGACAAAGTGTGTATGCATCCTTTTATTCAATTTCTACAAACCGCCAACGTAACAACAAAATTAAGTCAAGAGGGGTAAGAGCATGTCATCTAAAAATAAACTAAAATCAAAGCAAAAAACAAAAACAAAAAAACAAACGGAAACTCGATCTCTTTTTAAATGCGCTCAGCAAGCGATACTATCGACCAATTTTGTTTTTGTTCCTCAATCAACTCAAAATCAACTTTTGCGCGTCTATCGACCCATTTCCCCCGCCTATAGCCCATTTTCTTCAAATTTGTAGTGAAGATGAAGGAAATCAAGGGAGAAAAGAGCAAGAAAAGAAGAGAAAGGAAAAATATCGTATAGTATATTGATATGAGACTTGAAAGAATTCTTTTTGGGTGGAAATGCTAAGCATAGTTTTGGCATAAAAATCTCACACATGGGATTATGACGATTAAAGGTTGGAAAACAAAGATTTCGCAACCTCTTGAGGTAAAAGAAAAAATCGCTATCACATAAAATATCTTTATCTATGACAAATTGTTGCTTTTTTATCATTCCAATTCGTCATAATGAACTGATCTTTCGTAGTTGATAGCCTTACATACCGTTTTCCGATATTCAGATCAACCAATACCTGGTAGACTACAGACTCTCACTCTAATTCGGTCTATTTCTTTCGTATTAGGACATGCCGCTTTATTAACCTAGAATAGTCCTATCATGTAAGGCGTAAATCCATAAATTCCATGTTGAGTGACATGATGCTATTAGATACTGGAATGATCGTCCGTGGTATTCTCACGTCCTGTATACGTGTATCATCCCTTCATGGAGTATAGTGAACACGAGGCTGTAGGGAATTCACTAATCCCTCAGCGACAGGTTTACATTAACGCTAACGACAGCCAACTGTGAAGTCACAGGGACTCAGATTCCTGTCATAGTTAGCCTGTCAATGTACAAGAGAGGTGTACAACACGTATCATCAGACTCAATCCTGCTCACAGTTATCGGCACAATAGACATGAGACTCTTAAAGGACTACTCTATGTTGTTTTGCTGTTATGGAGGGGAAGTCTAATCTCTGCTGCAGGCCCATAGGTGACAATTCAAGTCCACTTTTGTACGACACGTCGAGCAGGCAGACCAGTGAATTTCTGATGACAATCTTATCCAGACGGGAAAAAAATATATGTATGGATGTTTAAGTTGTTCTAATACACTAACAAATAAGTGGCCGCGGAAACAAACCCACAAGCAAATCAGACAAAAATAGTGACCTTATACATATCCCAAAGTTTTTCATGCAAAATTGTTAAATGAAAGTTAAGATGATTTTCTTAACTTGTCAAAAGAGACCCCCTCCTTTTAAAAGAGTACGACCACGAAGCCCACCAAATATAAATTTTTGCTATAGTCTTATAATCAAATTCTGCTATTTCTTGAAATAGGTTTGAAATGAAGTGCACTAAAAGCATAAAACCCCTAAAACGAAATTGCAAAAGCGAGACCGAATAATCGTTTATTTAGGCATGGTGTAGGTATCAATTTACTTATTGCATGTGGAAACCTGATAGATCCTGTACACATTCCATGGGTATTCTATAAAACTTTATCAACCAACTAAATGAATAAATAAATAGATACGATTTAAGACAAGATGTTTCGAAAAATCATTTTGGTAGAAACATGGTGCAAGATATCAAACTATGTTAGCCAGACCTACATTGAGTTAACCAGGGGAGGAGCTTCTGGGATTTCTAGTGTCTCAGTTACCTCACACACACATTCAATCAAGCGCTTCAGTCATAATCACCATCGCAGTTCTGATCCGGGTGTCATCTTACCCTGGAGAGTTATTGAATTACCGGCTGCAGGTGCTGGTGTGAAGCAGATGCGACGCTCAGCCCGTCGGGGATTTCTATCTATTTTCATCCTCTTTTCAAAATATATTGATATCAGAGCCATGTTTTTGTGAATCGGTATCCGGCATATCTTATAATCTTCCTTCTTCTTACTGCTAATGATACGACAAGATACACAACATGGGTGTAGTGAATAAATAGTGAAAAAAAAATCTTGAGAACCTTGTAGCTAGAGTAGAGAAAAGTTTGATTCACTGAATGCAAAAGTATTTAGGTATCACGAGAAAGATTACAAGCTGGAATGCATTTTCAACGAACTCAGCGCAATAATTCTTTTATCCGTATTTCTTAAACCTGCTGCGTTCCCACAAGAGATTTGAACAAAAATTCAGTGCGCACGCTATACTTATGCAGAAAAAAAATCTTAAAGATGATGTCTTTCCTGAATGGGAATTTAGCAACGATCCGGACGCATTAGTTAACAATACAAAAACGACATATTGCAAGAGAGAGTACAAAAAATTACTTGTACCCTTTTCATTTATCTTGATTCAATAATGTTATGTCTAGAGGCAAATAATATAAAAAAAAAGATTATGCCTTCTGCCACAGGTTTTAAAGCGCTCTTTCAATGTGCTGTACAGATGCCGAGTCTTTACGATTTATCGCTTTACGTTTTCTTGACATCTTAGTACTTCATCATCAACTGTTGTAGCACCAAGACAGGGCAGAGCGTGCCTTTCAGTCAGAACCCTAATTTGTCATAACTTGTGAACGGATCTTATGCAGTAGCGGATCGGGGAGGGGGGGGGGGGCACCGGGCGCGCGCTCCCTCTTTTTTCTTTTTTGTTGTTGCTGTTGAAACAAACGAAACGAAAAGAAAAAAAAAATTGGGGGGGGGGGGGACTCGTGCGCCCCCTTAAATTTTGCAAAGGCGCCTCCCCTTTGCGGAATTCCTGGATCCGCCCCTGCTTATGGTATTCTTAAAGCTCTCACTGGGTGCTTTAAAGATCTCTCTGCATTTGTTCATCCACATGTGTGTTTCGGGAAAAGTTTCTTCTTGTTGATAAACGGACATCATTTTGATGGAACAAATTCATGGTAGAGAAAGAAAGAGATAGAAGAGACACGGAGTGAGAAGGTGGAGAAATAATGTACCATGTTTGTTTGTCAGTCTATGTGTTTATGCATGATCATGTATGTATGTTGTGAGTGTGTGAGTGTGTATGTGTGTTGTTTGTGTGTGATCATGCGTCTCGAAAAAAAACAACACGACTGTACGTTATTAATCCATCATCGCGACGAAAACTCTTCTATTTTTTTTCTTTTTCGCAAAAGACCAGGGGTTATCATGTCCATTAAATAAATTTGGTGAGTATGCGCCCGCTGATTTCATCGTACCTCGCGAATGAATAACTCTGGTGTTGTTGTTGGACAAGAGATAAAAAACAATCCTGCTATAGAGTGAGTCCTCGAACACTATTCTCTTTTGATAGTGTTCGTTTCTCACCAGCTCGGTCTTCCTCTTTTTAAAGTGTCTCTCTCCTTACGTATGTTCTATCTCTCGGGTTCTGTACTCATATTTCACCTGATTATAATCTATCAATCGTTTCTTTCTCTTTCTAAAATTGCTCACTTTCAATAAACGTTTTAAAAATAAGAGCGTTAGGAAGGTTGCAATTATCTAGTGAGGTAAGATACCGACAAGATAAAAGGGAAGAGGATAGATATGCAGCAAGACAGGCAGTGTGTGTGTGTGTGTGTATGTGGGGGGGGGGGGAGGAAGGTGGGAGGGGATGAGATGGGAAGGCGGGGGGGGGGAGGGCTTGAGATGGACTGCTGTTGTCGAACTACCTACAAGTTCATGTGCTAGTCATTTATCTGGACACCGCATGGGATTCATGAAAGCATTTCAGTCATTCCTTATCACAATACAGATTTTCGACGACTTTTTAGCAGCTCCAGCGTGGATTATTGCCTTCCGTTTCACAGACTGGCCGACATTTTCGCCGAATAGCAAAATAAACATGCGATGCTCCCCTTTTTAATACTATAATCTACTTTCCTGTTATGTTTTTACATTCCGCGAGTGATAGAAGAAGAAAAAAAGATAGAGAAAAAGAAAGAAGGAAAAAGTAGAGTTGGAGGAAGAGAAAAAGAGAGGAAAAGATATAGAAATATAAGAGAGAAAGAAAGAGAGAGAGAGAGGGAGATCTCAATTGCGACTCGCTGTTAGAAGCATTATGTTGTATAACACGATCTCCAGAAGATGTGAACCTGTTGTGTGTACGTGTAACCAATCCTCACCTTCCCTTCTTCCTCCCTTAAAAATGCGCTGGCGTACGCTAAAGCAAAATTGTACAATGTTAGACATGAACATGCAAACACAGACATTCATGCTAAC
>NW_027271431.1:265000-300000 GCF_040938485.1 Diadema antillarum
AGTTCATCAAAACGTCTAACTTTCGATTCTGAAATAAAACCATTTTAGTTTCAGCCTTATTAGCTTACTTTTGCAGTTTTTCGAGGCTTTGATGTCTGTGACTTTATCAGGGTAAGCAAGGATACTTGTCACATTTAATCTAAAGACTTCAAGGCATTAATGCTTTACCTGGAGAAAACACGCAACCGGAATAACACCACGATAAGTAACGCTCTATGGGCGTATGATTAACCCAGATAATGCTTGACAGTTAAGTACCGTATCTCCTCCAGTCTCGCATCCCATGAGTACAGTGCACGAGTTATCGGTGTCAGGCAGATCTTATGGGCGAAACCATACAATGAACTCCGTTTTAATCTTCAGCCCCCAAACACAGGGGAAGAAAGACACTGCTGTTTTCTTTTCATCATAGGACCATCTCTCGCTAGAGCAGCGCCTCCATGATTTGCTATCTTAGAATTGGGAGTAATTTCACCTCGTCAGACCTATCTAGAGGGGTTCTATTTAAGGCTCGCTCTAATACCAGAAGGCTGTTCGCAAACATTCTCATTGTTGTTATCATCTTTATACAAAGTTGGAAAGAATGTGCCTTGTAAATATATGAATGTTTAAAGAAACCCTTTATAGTCTAGGTCTTTCTTGTATTTTGAAGACAACGCAGTCTAGATATCTAGTTGATCAATACGTAGCATTTTGAGGAGGCAGCGTCATTGTTTGGTTTTGGTGCTATTCCACATTTTAATTCTCTTTGCGTTGAAGATCCAGACGATAATTGCCATTTTGGCCCTTTTTTTTGGGGGGGGGGGCATTGCGTATGGCTACACACACACACACACACACACACACAATCTTTTGTGAGGCCGTCAGCGTCGAAAAGCCATTCTTATGCTGACGGTCTCCTGCTTTCATGCTGAATTAAATGTACTGCCTTTTATGATTTATACAACCGTAAATGTTTTATGATATTTGTATTGTTATAATACATCAAATTGTCCTTTTGTTTAGCTTCTTTGTAATTTCGTTATGTTGTGTTAAATTCTCTATAATGACGTAATAATATTTTGTTTTGTCTTGACAAGGAGAATGAATGCAAACAAAGAAACAAGCGCACAAATTAATGCCCATCACGAGTCTGCATTTTATTCCATTCAAGTAGAGCTAGAATTGTGCTAAGTGTTTCGAGGCTTCTCTGTCGTCGGTGCGAAAAAGAACCAAGTCGATAGTATTCAGTCTTTGATGTTAAATGCGTGCACTCAAAACGGCAATAAAGCCATTACGGCGAGCGGCGTCTGCTGTATTCACCAGTGGAAATGGTTAATGCCTTATCATGTTTTCGCATCTGCCTTTGCAATAGGGTGGGGCTGAAATCTTAAGCATCCAAACAGATAGCTCTGTGGTCTTGCATGAAATCGTCCCAGGGATTGTGTCCAGGATCTCCATCGGTTGTTTCAGGTTATTCTCCCTAGTTCTCTCTCTTAACTCCATCCTAGAAGATAATGATAGGTCTCCATGGTTGCAACGATTTGTTGCTTTCTGGTACTAATATTGTACCGAAAAGAATGTATATCATATTATTAGAGATAGTTTTAATTGGTTGCCCAAATCAGATTTTACCCCTTTTCTTTGTGGTCCTGCATCAATCACAAAACCGACACTTGACTAAGTGGGGTTTTGGTGTATAATCATAAGGTTAATCTTAAGGTTAGTCATTTTGTTGATATTATTTCTGTTTGACTCTCTTTTCATTTTTTGTTTGAATAAAGTTATTGTGTGACAGAACTAGTGCTTACATGAAAATCCTACGGAAATGATCAGCAAACACAATCAGCAGTAGTTTGAAACGATGACATAATCAGTAATAATTCTTAGTGAGTGTACCAAGTCTGCGGTTAATCTGACAATCTATTCACAGTTGTTACTATTGTTTTTGAAGTTTTTAATTCAATTTTTCTGATTCCTGACTTAGATTTAGTAATTTCAAAAGTAATTTCATATTCTCTGGCTTGTTACCATTAACTGATTATATCTCCTTTCATTGTCTGGCCTATACTTACTACTATAATAGAGTCTTTCCTAAGATTTTGTAATGCAGGGTCACTATTCAGGGCTCCTACCATTCACAACCTCCCTCCTTTAAGGTTATCCGTGCTCTTGCCGCACTCGAACGCAATGACCACCCGGTAGAGTCAAAATTGCGGCTGAATAGCTGCACTTAGAAACATCGCATGCTTGCTCTGTAGGGTTCTATCAACAAACGCATGCACACTGAGGAAATGACGCTTCTTTCGTGGGGTTGCACGTTCGCTCGTCGGGATACCAACAACAAAAACAACATCAAGGACAAAAATGGCTTCGATGGAAGGGGGCATCGTAATAGATGCACGAGGCGCTTTCGACTTCACGGGAAGACCGCACGAAATGTGTGTGTATTTGGTACATCATTGACAGTCGTTCATACTCTATGCCCGATGGCGAAGAAATGTTTCACGCCACTTCGTTTATTGCTCTCGACAGGCGATGACAAGGCTAGGCTTCTGTGTCAGCCATGGAAATGTTAAACATTGCCCTCAGGCTCAAACACAGTTCAGATTGTCGCCCTGACGACAAAAACGAAGTATGCCTGTGTGAGCGCGTGAAGCCCGGGGGTTGAAAAGGAGACAAAAATACTTCGAGAAACGACTGTAAGGGTAACGCCCCACGAGTTCCTTGAGGAGAGCGCACGGTGCCGTGTTTGACATCAACATTTAACACCGTCAACAATCCGTGCGTGGCGAATTGAGATATTGGCGTGAATTGTATTGACGTTCCAATCTCGGCTATGGGGTGTGATTGGGAAGGTTGTCGCCAGTCCGACCCAACGCCTCCACACGCCCGGTTGTGACGGCGCAACGTCAGCTCCAATTAATGAGCGCGCGTTTGTCACCTCCGATCTGAAGACTCCAACTATCACTCCCAACTAAATATCCGGTCGCTTCTTTCGGCTTTTCTTTTATCTTTTCTGTTTTGCTCTTTCCATCTCCTACCTATCATATTACTTCGGAAAAACACTTTCGTCCAATGAGTTTGTGCAAAACTAGCATATATGAAAGGATCAAATGTCTCTTTTTATTTCATCGCTCTTGACTATTCTCTCGTTGAATTAGGCATGACATTCACAGTAATATCATCCGGGAGGAGGATTAAGACCTCTTCATCCCCCCCCCCCCCCCAAAAAAAAAAGAGAAGAAGAAAGGGTTTCTTCACAGCCATTAGAGATGGACCGGTCAACATGACATGCATTCGGAAAACTGAAATCAATTCTAACTCGACACTATGATATACTGATAGAGTAGCTCCGATCGAAGCTTTGAAAACTATAATTAGGCTATTTGGTTGAAACGTAAGAAATTGGAAATTTCTTTAGATTTATCACAAGCTTATTCTTCAGCAAATATCAATTTCTAATGCAAACTGGAATCGGGTGGAAAGAAATCTACAATCTAGAGAGGAACCGATGTACTTTGCACATCATAGTCTAACCTTATTTCTGCCTTAACAAAATTTAATACATAATGCATGATCCTATCGTCACAGCTTGGGAGGAAAAAGCTGCACTGCCTTCGAAAAATCGTCATTTTGGTATTCTCTCTGCGGTTTTTAGATCATGATCACCTCTAGGTCTCCCAAAATGTTGTATAGGTTCCAAAGTAGCTTAATGTCTATATTAGAGGAAAAAAGAGGGGGAAGAACCTCCCGAGAACCACTGATCTACGTTCCAGTTCCGTCTAAACCTCTTCCGATTTAACACTTTACTTCGAATTTCACGACTGGTTTGGCGCTGCTTAGCACTTTTCCTACTCTCCGACGGACCGTGGCACACGGACGGACGTGTGCTTACAGGGGGCACATAGCTGCAATTAAAAACCAATAGAGGACAGCTGCAAAAGTAATCCCTTCACACACAAGTCTTCCAGAAATTGAATAAAGTCGCTTCCTGGGCGCACAGAGGGGATGCGCGGGAAGGCGCAGACATAAGACAATGGATGTTTGATTGCTGCTGCGAAGGGCGTTAGAACAGACAATGTTTGGAGAAGGAGGATGTCAATCCGGCGCGACGGCGGATATTGTCGAACTTTCGCGAAATTATCTCGGACAAGCCACTGTCCTCGCTGTTTGTTCGATCTGTTTCTCCATGCCCCCCCCCCATCTCTCATCAAATTATTTTGTCTCTACGCATTTTCATCTCCATGTCTTTTCAGTTGGTACGAGTTACTTTGTGCTATTGCCAGACACTGTCATACACATGTATTCTTGTGCCATACGATGCAATGTTAACACAATACCGTTTATTCTACCTAATGCACGTAATATCGCTCTTAACTTACGGAACGAAGCCCCTCGCAATGACAAAAAGTAGAGACTGATAAACGAGTTTTATTTGTGAATGGCAGCCTTAAGTCTCCTGCTTCCTCCCGCGTCCAACATGAAGATCATGGATGATTTTATTATTAACAATAGGGCAGATAGAACTGACTTTCCTATCCCGGCAGCATATCCTCCCGGACATGCCCCCAGTGCATCAATAGCATGGGTCTGGTGAGACTAAAAAATCAACAAAACCAAACAAAGTAAAAACAAACTCACCAATATCATTAGATTACCAAATGTTTCCAGCACCCCACCCCCCCCCCCCCCCTCTTATGCAATATAGTTCTGGTCTCTCGAAAAATGAGAGCATTTGCACATGTCACCAACTTCAATACTTTACAACTTTTTAGATTATCACGGGCCACGGTTTCAATGGGGATCAGTTTATTCGTGTGCTTGTCTATTTGTTTCTGAATTTTCCCCTTAACGAGTGGCGATATCATGCCAATGTCTCCCAGTCCTTCACGCCGTTGTCTAAAAACAAAATACTGAATACTACTTGTAGCCTATATACAAGTTTTATCACGTGAGTGGTTAGCATACAACTGATATGCATGAACTGGCCATGTTCTATTCCCAGATTATTGAGCAGTAATCTGGTAATACACCCTTAAACATAACTTCATGCTACACTCTATGCTGCTGAAACATCATCTGGGAATACACTGGAATATATGGCAAAATTCACAGGCTATCCGTCCTACGCAGAATGTGGAAGAATCCTGTGAAAAGCAAAAACATAGACAAAGAAACCCCAAACACATCCGAGCAATTTCCGCGCGAGGTTTTGCTGATGTCCACGCCACACGAGCGTACACACGATCGTAGAACTCTGTTTGAACACTGTGAGACGTGAGGCGACAAGCTGAAGTGGAATAACAAGTCGATCAAACGCGATGTTCCAAAGAAAAAGGGGAATCAAAACAAAACAAAAACAACCCTGTCTTCATCCAGGGACGGTTGCACTCTATCTCTCTTCAAAGCGGTTTCCATGGATACAGTCATTGTTGACGGAACAATACAAAATCAGTGCAAATAAGCCTCAAGCATTTGTCTATATAACTTCATTTTCATCATCTCTCCAAAGTCAGCTCTTTTGTTGGATCATGGGCGAATAGTTTCTCCGGATGGATTGGGATTGCTGCGAAGAAATGGCAGAAGAGGGAGGCAATTATTTGATCGAGAATGTCTATCCAATACACCATTAAAATATTAATAGCGGTTGGCATTGGGATAAGACGCGGAACTTGTGTGTGCGCAGTGCGTTCAAGGACCACGTGACAATCGCAAATCTGCGGCATAGTCTGAAGGACAGGAGCTGTTGCTATGGTGACGAGACTACCAGGGAAGCTTAAATGCAATACAGCCATGAATAATAATAATAGGAAAAAAAACATTCGCCAAGCAATCATTACATACAATCGGCTGAGAAATACGGTTGTATAATAATGTCATGTGAAAAAAAATATAACTTTTCAACCTGTCCGTTTTTAGTATGATGATGACACTCGTAATGCATTTCCGTTCTCCTTTTCAATGAGGGGCGCCCTCTTTGTCGTCTCCTCGTTCTTATTTTTTTCTTTCCTTTCCTATTTTGTCTTCCTGCTGATAATCTTGTTTTTAATATGATGCTATCTGCTTTCTTTGATTCTCTTTTTCTTCTTTACGAGGATTGCACTTTCCCCTTTCCTCTCTTTTCTGTTGGTCTATCTTGCTTGAGATTTTGTCTCTGTAAGGGGCCTTTAACTCTTTTTTTGTCTCCATTTTTCTTCTTCATTTATTTCTTCTTTCACTCTTCCGTCTGTTTCTCGTTTTCGCACCTGTTATCTTTTTATTATTCTATTCAAATCTCATCATTACACTCACCAGTGCAAATATGGACTGGAGCGAGCTAAAATCTTCAAAACCGCCTTGCTCTCTTTATCTGCCTTTCTCTTCCGGTCTGATTTGTAAAGAGGACACTTTTCTCTACACAAGGCAATGTCATACTCATTTTCTCATAAACACTTGAAATAACTACGCAGAGCAACTATTTACAGACTTTGTGAAAACATATTTCCATGATCATAATGTGTGTGTGTGTGTGTGTGTGTGTGTGAGCTTGAGTAACTGTAAACTTTACAAGATTCGTTCTGGTACGTTTACAGTAACCCAGCAAGGCTCTGACAGACAGTGATTGTTCGCACCTATCGTTATACTTAGATGGCATCAATGTGCGAGATATCAATATACTCGTAGTTGATACAAGCTAACCCTTTCAGGACCCTAAACGTACGATACTATCGACATAGTACGTAAATGAGTCGCCGAATGTACTTTGCAGAGACTTAAGAATCATACCAGCATTTATTGATAACATTACACAAAAGATTAAAACGATGTGATTTGTGCATTTGTTCAATGTGTAAAGTTTACTTGGTTCCATTTTGTGATGATGTGCTATTCGGCAATCGGTGACATCATATAACAACCCTAAGATGATTTATTTTAGCTCGCACAACTGACATAAGAAATCACGAAAAAAAACATGATTATATATATCACTAGCAAAAAGACACCTTTCGGGTGAAGAGAAATCATATTTTAAGCCGGAAATCACAAAACTAGTTACGATTAAGGCGGTAGAGGAATGTTTAGGACACTGCCATGTAAACTTCGTGTACTTGTCATTCCGTACATTATGCAATAATTCACAGAGAGGCAATTCGTGCGTGATCGGATCACATAATTTACTTCCAACTTAACCCCTATCTATCGACCCCTATGTGACACCCCATGCGTGTTGTATTTAAGTTGGATAATGCTTTCTGAAGTCAATGCCGGTCACGCATTCCCGTAAACAAGGAAGAAGAACTAGCGGAAGTTTAAGGACAAGTTATTTAGTAAACATCTCAGTCAGAGCGTGGCTGGACCGTGGTTTGGTAACCCCCGCTTCCATTTTCACCTGTCGTGCAGTTGGAACTGATGGATATAAGGCACAGAAGCGTCAATCTATCCAGAGTCCTTAAAGCAACAAATTAATCTGGTGATTTATCACCCGGTCATTTTTGATAAGCGAATGACATGCCTCCGCTGAAGTGCAGACGAAGTAAGACTTGATGTCGTAATGGCGACAGGAAAATATACAAAGCCACAACGTCTGCAAAGCGTCGCCTCGTCTGTCTATTCTACACACGGAGATACTACCAATCGCTGTGCCCCTGGCGGACATTTCATTATATTCTCACGGTACCTCGCCAGAGAAGGCTGATGCAGGTACTCTTCGCACGATTGTGTAAATGACACGCGACTTTAAAGAGCCCCCGGTCACGTTGTGAAGATATCCCAATAGGTTGATATGGAAAGTTATCTAAACGCCATACGTGTTGCATCATGGATAGATGGATAGAGGCGACTTCCAAACTGATCTAAACAAATTTTGCGAGCGCGTATGTTGACATTTTAGATGCACTTAGGTCGGTATAAGATGGTGATGGCTAGCGGCGTGCAAATGTTATGTTCTGTTCCAACATGTATTGCGTGGAGTGAGAAACTTGAGACTTATGTCAAACGTAGAAACAGTCTAGCAGGTTACTATTATCATCAATCTTAACGCTCCCCTTTGAGTAGAGAAAATGTTTCTCACATCATATCACTTTGCACAATACGAGGAACGAATGAAATAAGAGAACGATGAAAGTATGTGAAATGGTAGGGAAATTTGCAAAATAGAAAAATTTCACAAAGGGAGGTTACCAACTCTATTCGAAAGCTACTCTTCCAAGTAACGTGTTTGGGTGAGTGACAACATACTCGCACAAAATAGTTAATGCTTCTGTTCTACGACCAAGGAATGCAGCCGAATAGCTTTATACATTACAAAATGATGGCAAAAACATCGCATCGATTAAAACATCAATACACACAAAATACTCACACACATTTTCACATTTATTGATCTGCATGTGGGGTATATCTTTGATTGCACATATCATTGCGTTATCCAATTTTTCACGAAGAAAACATGAATTTTGCTGTATTGTACCTTCTACCACTGGATGCATCCTGGAAAAAAACACACACACATACATGTACACACACAAACAAACATACACACAAAACGCACATCGCCAAACACACATACACAGACATACTGCAACACAGACATACACACAACAACAACAACAACAACAACAACAACAAACTCCAAAAGCCTGGTTCAACTCATGTAACTCCGCGACAGCCGACTTTCCCCAATTCCCACTCTCTGCTATGCCCGGCACATTGCTCGTACCCTCTGCTCCGGCGCAGGTCTATTTGCTTTACCCACATCTAGTCGACTTTTCTCTCCACCGACCGAGCTGGGGAGGGCCATTCCGTCACGTTTTATCGCTCCTTCTCGCGTTACCAGTCTGTCACTCTGCCTCATTCAGATGTTTGCTCCCGGCTCGGCCAGGCGTGGTGGTAGACATCAAATTGCACACACCGACTATCTTGGGGAAAGAAGCCGCGCCAAATTCAAACATCAATGTGATGAGAGATGACAAACATGTCGATGACAAGAAAACAAAAGAGCTTATCCGACATGCCCCCTCCCCCGGTAATAATCACCACCCAACTCTTACGTCAGCTGGGTAATCACGCCTTTCTACAGCTCGTCAGATAGAATCAACATAGTATAATCTGGAATGGAATGAACATTAAATTCTATGACCCAATTATGTGTTTGCATCACTCGCGCAATATAAGTCGACCTTCACAAAGGAATTTAGCTTCGTGAAACATATTCAAAACATGAAAAATGTAGATAATCGTACATCTCCTGCTGCGCAAAACTTCTCATGCCTAGAAAGAACTTAACAGGAGGATGTTAATGAAAGTCACAAAACACAGTCTTACAACGAATTATATCTCCTCATTCTTTTAAAATGAAGAAGAAAATAAATAGACACTAAAGTACAAAAGTACTGGTCTCATTCCTAAATCAATGTATTGCTCTTTGCCTTTGGGTGTACATGGTACGCATTGCTTGTTTCTAAGAGGATTACGCCTACCACTTGAATCCTTGTGCTCTCTGCCAAGTTTGAAGTAGAAACGTCAGCACAATCGCTGTCAAAGAACGCTGTAGTAGAGATAAATCAGTTACCAACGCGGACAGCATACTTCCTTCTATCAAAAAAGAAAAGAAGAGAAAAGTAAGGGATAAAGTCACTAAGTGACTTTTAGTCAATACTTTAAAGGAGTTATGAATCACCTGATGTAGGCAATCCAAAATGACAGCAACAATTTTTATGGTGGCGGACGACATTCCCGCCGTGCCGACAAAATAGTTCCGACATGCCCCCGATGGCAGGTCTATACGAGCCGTGTGGGCCCTCGAGACAATTTGCTGGTGATTTAGCGTCCAGGGGCTCCACGTATTTACACAGCGATAACCAATGGCCGTACAAACACGTCGCCCCTTGCGGTCGAGAGTTCAAGATGTTCGTGTATAAATCACCCATACGGCGCTCTCCAACACACCTTTAGCAATGGACCAATTACCGGAGGCTCGAACGTCCTTGTGAGCCACTCTTTGTCGGCGGGATCTTATTCTGCTTCCATTTTTAAAACAAGACGAAATGCCTCTAACGCATTTCAGTAAATGAGCGTTTAGTATTCTCTGAGACTGTAGACAGGTGATACTCGCTGCCAATGAGGAAGGCAAGACGGAACAGACAGATTTCGTTCACCGTCGAGTTTCTTTACTGATTATATCTAGTAAACCTGAGATCCATTATCTTACAGTATCATATTTTGACGTGTAAGTTATGCATTTGTACGTAGCACGTTTTTGAATTATGTCTGTATGCCTTTGCATGTGTGTGAACAATCAACATGTCTGAGTCTACAAGTATTGCGCTGTTACCATGGCAAAACAGTCTCGAAGTAAAAGCAATAATTCCAAATTGCCCGTCGCTGACGTCATAATGACTTTAAAATGGTAACAATGGGGCAGATTATAGCAAGTTAACAAACAAAGAAATGTATGAGGAATATGAGTAAACATTAAGCGCGTGGAAACTGACACACACGTGGTTCATATCTACAGTAGATAGTGACAAGACATTTGCTCCTCCACAAATTGCTCCGGTCACATTTTCTACAAGGACTAAGAGTTAGGGTTAGGTTCTCTTCATTTCTCCAAATTGCCTGATGTGATGTAATACATTTATCACGTTTCGTGTGTCTTACCTTCATCTAAAAAATGCAATTTATCCCTTTCGCTTAACACACTTTTCTCTCAATCTTTGTTTCCCTCTCCTCACTATTACTCTTTTCTCTCCATTGATCCCCTTACCTTCTCTTTCCTTGTCTATTTTTCAGTCTCTCTCCTCTCTTTTCTTTACTTTTCTATCTTTTCTTTCCCCATTATCTCCATTTACTCTCTCTCTCTTCTCCCCCCTTCTATCTTTTCTCTCGCTCTCTATTCCCCCATTCTGTTTCCTTTCGTCCCTCTCTCCTCTGTCTCTTTGTAACATACTTTTTACAACCTTTCTCGGAACTTTAATTCAGCGTCCTTCGAAAAACGTACACGATATCCCTAGTTAAATGATGGAAAGGTTATATTACTGTCATCACGATCTTGGCAAATCGTCTGAATCGTCGATCGGATCGAATCGCACACCATTTGGGAAGTTTCTTGGGAGGAAAACTGAGAAGGGGGGCCTAGTAAAGTGGAAAGTGACTAATCCGATTTGTTGTTGTGTGTGTGTGTGTGTGTGTGTGTGTGTGTGTGTGTGTGTGTATGTGTGTGTGTGTGTGTGTGTGTGTGTGTGTGTGTGTGTGTGTGTGTGTGTGTGTAGCTGCGTGTGTGTGTGTTTTGTGTGAAGCAGAATTGGATGCAAAGATGCATGCAAATGAAATATACCCGTTAAGGTGATCGACTGATTTGAAAATGAAACAAGGAAATCGACAGTGAATCAAAATCTCTCACAATCCATACCAGCTTTCAGTTTTTGAATTGAGAAGGCAGTGAAGTACAAAGAATTCAAGATGCATCAACCTTAATTTGCTTGAAACAAAGGGTTTTCCTTTTTTCATTCATGGAGTAATATTCACGTCATAATATATTGCCAACGAGAGGACTTTTTATTCTCTGGAGTTATCTCCAACGCTCAACAGGATTTAGGCTGGTATTGATGCCGCTGCGCAATCTCTGGTGTATGGACTGTTCTAGCCTCGATCTTTTACAGGGGTATTCAGGGGAATATGTATCCTTTGCTGCCTTTTAGAAGTGAAAACAGAATTTCATCCATTGCATGAAGCATCTCAATGGAATGTGCCAGATTTCAGACGTAATTGTCATTTGATTTGCACACAATTACCAATTTCATTAACGATTTCAATTTTTATGAACGTAAACTGGAAGTCATAGTTCTTTCCTAATTTGTGCCAGACTGATTTTCTACCTATGATTCAAGACAGATGGCTGAAGTGAGATTAATGTCGACGGGAGTGAGTTCTCACTTTTTCATGTCATTTCGGAAAAGTACACTCGGACTGTTCGTTCAAAGTAGGCGATTACGCGACCCCTCCCCCCCCCCCAAACAAACAAACAAAAACACCTCAGGCCTACTAAATAAACACGAGCGCATATCTGATAATTTTTATTGTTTATCACTTACAGTGATAATCGCTTCTGCGTACTGTCATTTAAAAAGTATTCATCATTTTCTCTTCTTCTTTTTTTCAAATAGTAATGTCACGGTTTGTAGGCCTCGATGAATTATCTTAGCCAGAATAATGTCACGATCAAACGATACCAACCACGGAGTATCGTTGTGTCTCCACGCCAGTTGTTTTGTCAATCCAATCATGGATCATCTTTTCTATCTATCAGTTTTGTCATGTTTGTATCATTACGCAATGTGAATCATGGCTGCGCACAACGCACAAATTTTCCTTTTGCCTAAACAGAATCATGCAACATTTACAATAAAAGTAACAATAACAACCAGACACAAATCATTTCTAGCCAATATAATATATCCAGACGATAAATATAATATGCATGATTGTATTTGCTTGTTTCTGACATTGATCATGACATTTTCTGCCCTTGGTCGATTCTTTCACCGCTGCTTGCCGAACACGACACCATCGAAACGAGTGCCACGGCCAGCCTCCACCGAGAGCTCTGCTGGAGTTCACACGCCAAGAGCACGTAATCTTCGCCATTCCGTCTCGCCCCTCAGTTTGTTTAAAGTAGACGTTTAGATTGGCAGGTATGGACCCGAAATCACGCCGTGCAAACAGGCACGCGTTAAACCATTTACTGAAACGCCAAGTTCTATTTCATAGCAACGTCAGCGTGCTTGAAATGTAATGATGTCAGCCTCTTACTGGGGTAGAGACCCTGTGGAACCATTACTTTCATCTGTGATCGCTGAGCCTCGAATGGGCTTGAGGCTAAGTGAAGTGGAGTGCTGTTGCATTGTCGGGTACGGTAACAGTCTCTTGAACTATTCACATACACAGTTTTTTCCCTTCTTCTTTTTTATTGCCCATCCATACTGAGGTAGATGGGCATATTCCCTTTTCCGTTTGGTGCGTGCGAAAGAAAAGTGAATAGATTATATTGCGCAAGTCGTGCGTGGATATTAACGCGTTCATCGAATTTGTTAATCCTATAAGTATATTTGCCTGAGAGATGATCTGATCTGTAATCAGATTATCACGAGTAGCAATGAATATACCGATAAATATCGGATCCATGAAATGGAGCGTGGGTCAATCGCTGAGAATCCAGGACTTTGTTCATCAGAGTCTCTGCTTGCACAGGAAGCTAATAAAAAACAACAATAGATGCAATATATTTGCAACATGCTTAACAAGCAGTGCTTAGAAACTCGATGTGATTCTGTTGTACCATGAAGTTAAAAATAAAATACATTGCTTGCAGCCAGAGATGCGTTGTGCTTTGTGTCACTACATTCATTGTGTCTCTGAAAGAAACACTATACTTGTTTACATTAAAAAATTTGTAATTGAACGGGGACGACACGTTCGGATGACCAAAAACAACGGAAATTGTTAAACCACCGCCCCGCTTTTGGTTTCACGCGAGAGGACCAAAGTGTATCTGGACAAGAAGATTTACGCTTATTCCGACGAGGAGTCAGGTGCTATGACACACTTTCACTCAACTTACATGAACCCACCTGTACTCGATATGTCTTGGTGTCATACAAGGACACTTCGGCTGAGAAATAATGATGAATCTACTGGCTCTGTCTTATCCGTCGTCAAAAAAAAGAAGAAAGCCAACCTAAAGGTAGGGCGGTGCTTCAAACAAACATTCCAATGTCTCCAATTTTTGTACTGTGGAGGTTTTGATTTGAACGCACTGAACCCGATTCCACCGACCCACGAAAGAGATACAGGAAAAGAAATGCCTGACTGGATTTTTTGGCGCCACCAGAATCCTTACTAGACGGAGGGGAAGAACAACTACAACACAAACTCTGAATGCTTGGTAGTCCCTGCTTATGTGGGTGCACGTCACGAGACCGACACCCACGAGTCATATAGCCCACGAGTCATACAGCCCACGAGTCATACAGCTCACGAGTCATACAGCCCACGAGTTATACAGCTCACGAGTCATAATCTACAGCCCATTAGTTCGACGCTAAGCTAACAAGGCCCACGAGACCTCATGGACCTGTTTTCAATGTCGAACTCGTGGGCTGTATGACTCGTGGGTGTCGGTCTAGTGGGACGACCCCGCGTATGTATCTTAAGTTAATGAAACCAGTCTGTCCTAAATCGAAACAATAGAGAAGAAGAACAAAAAGAGGTGAACGCTACTAAGTAACTTGTTCAGGAGAGAAGCAATTACATACAGACCAGCACACGAAGTCACTCCAATCCCCCAAATCAACACGGCTGTCATGTTCTCAAAGAGTCCCAGAGAGCGGGGTTCAAATGAGGTAACTGTACTATTATCACAAATTCTTGCCGACAGATACAATTGAAGAGCTCATGACTGGGAGCAGTGACCAAAAACTTCGCTTTGCATTAATTCTTCTTTACCATCTCATCATTGCGTTCGAGAATGACAAGACTTGGAACACCTCCTTCTTTGATTCGTTAAATTTGGGCAGGAGAAGAGAATGCAGACGTCCAGAGTGGTTACAACATGCCTGGAAGGAAAACACCCCTCGGCCAGACGTGGGTCCTCGGTGGTGGCAGGAAACCCGCCGTCTTCATCCTCTCCATGACCCAGCTTTTTGAAGTACATCGGCTCATCACCAGCCCCGGTTCCTCCAGGAACCAGGATGCAACTGCCTCTCCCAGACAGGGGAGCACTCGATGATTCGCGGACAGGAAGGGGGGGGGGGGGTGCTGGAGCGTTCTCCTGAAAGGAGCTGATAGTTGCTCTCTTTCTTTCCTCTTTTCTCATCAAATTCTACCAATCTTCGGTGAACTTCTTCACTCTGAGGATGGGTCATGTTATTAGAATATTTCAGGAAATATTAAATCGTTTGTTTTTTTTTTATTCAAGATGAGGGGAGGGGGGAGAGGTCTCCTTAATTGGTTTTGGCATGTTTGTCTTAAATGTTTAATCATAACTGTCGTTCAGCATCTATTTTAAACAAAATGTCTACCTCTTACAGTTTTTTTGTAATCAAAACGGGGAATGTTGTTAAATCTCAATCTGAAATCTACTTTTTTTTACATAGGTTTGTGATTACCCAGGCAATACTAACACTATAAACCCATTAATTTTGGCAACAAAAGCTTCAAAAAAAGTGATGCAATATCTTTCTAAACACGGAACGTGGCCTTGCGATTCTTACTCCTGGACTTAAACACACACACACACACGCACACACACACACACACACACACACACACGCACACACACACACACACACACACACGCACACACACACGCACACACACACACACACACACACGCACACACACACACACACACACACACGCACACACACACACACACACACACGCACACACACGCACACACACACACACGTACACACACACACACGCACACACACGCACACACACACACACACACACACACACACGAAATCTCAGTATACACGATGGTTAACCTTTCACCCTTTCCATGGTTTGGTATCCTGATATTTCGATCTATTAAGTCAATTCATTTGAAATTTAGCCTCCAGAGGTATGATAATGAACTCAATATGCAGCTGGGAGTACGCAGATAGCGGAGAGGAAGAACGTATATGTTAAAATGTCATAAAGATTCGTTTTCCCTATATCCCACATGGTGGGACAAGAGCCATTAAAACAAAGAAGAACCGCGACATGAGCCGGAGACAGATAAAAGAAAAGCGAAATAAGTTTCATTTCCTGTCTTGTAACAGTTTAGATGTTACGACAGTATTCATTGTTATTCTATCCAATATGGCGAAACATAAAACAGTTTACGAAATGTCATTACATCTAAAAAATAAGGGGACATTTTTATGAAATTTGGGACTAAGCAGCAAAAACGAGAAATTGTTCACCTTTTTTTTAAAAGGTAGAAATAGGCTTGTTAAAGAAGAGTCTACTAACACCATGACCTCTAATACCCACGCATCATTGAATTAATTTCGGATCTGTGGCCATCAGTCAACCGGCATGTTCGCACGCCATGACACAGGGGATGACGTTTAAAGGAACTTGTCTGCTTGAAATTCGTGACTTTACCAGTCCAGTTCGATTTTGCAAGCATCTCACATCAGAAGTAGCTCAAGGTTCTCTCCATAACATCTTACTTTATCATATGCTTCTTGTATTACATCAGCACAATACATGATATCGACATCATCAACCTCCTTCCCTTCAGAAAAAAAAATGATAGGCCTAATACGAAACGTGATTTTGTCCTACTATATCATACTATATATCATAGTAATTAACACTTAGAAATGAACAAGAAACAAACCTGATACGATACGTATCTATTTCAAACATCTGACATCAATCGTTATGTGGACGTACACACACTAATACACAAGATTATTACTTCTCAACAATGAATAGGTCCTTTTTCCTTAATTCTGAAAGACAATCTGCCGCAGCAAGACGAGTTCGATACAACGCGCAATCGCATGGTATAATCATATCGTAATAAATGTGGTATAACCGTCGATACCAACCAATATACTCTAGTGATTTCTTTTTGACTTGGTCTATTGTGTGTGTGCACACAATACACACACAGAAGTAGATAAAAGGAGAGGGGAAAAAAGCGGGAGAGAGAGAGGGGATGCCACCCGCTTCGTCAAGGGCAGACGGTAAATAGCAAAACGGGTGATCGACCGACGATTGCGATCGATAACGAAATCATCATTTCCCAGGGCCAAGTTCGCGTGTTTCGATCGACGGAGAAATATTGCGATCTGCGAAGAGAGTATCAATAACGTACGTGTCACTTTCGGTTCCGTGTCTTTCCCTTCTCCTACGACTTACCTTTCGTCTCCCTCTTGACGTCGGATGCAATTTTCAATATTCTCGCATGACAAATCGAAGTTTTATGTAAATTGACTTTGGAAAGCGCAAAGTAGACCAAGAGCGGATTCTACTCTTTTTCATCTTTATTTTTCTATAAAGTAATCATATTGTCAGAAATGCTTCAGAAGCACACGGTGAAAGAAAGTGAACGAAAAATTGCTCACGGCATTGTGCGTGTTGTGTTTGATATCCATGCGCAGAGTATCTTGTTTTGTTTTGTTTGCCCCTATTTCTTGCTATTCTTGGAAAAGTGCAAAATATACGCCACGTATCTCATGAAAAATGTTTTTCCCTATTTCTCTTTCTCTTCACGAAAAAGTACAAAGCACAGGCCAAATACGTAATGAAGAATGTTTCCACGAAGTGCATAATGATAAGCATTAGCTATTCTAACTGATTCACTTTACGTTGTACACATTTCAGCGAAATGAAAGGGAGAGGGTTTTTACTTCTTATCTCTCCTAATTATCCTCTTTACACTAATAAAACCAAGAATACGAGGTGAGTACATGCTACAAAGATAAAAATCATTAAAAATATTGAATCCAAGACGGATAACATCAATGACTCTGTATTTTTAAGGTCAGACCATCGTATATGTTTTAACGTTTTCGACCGTCATCATTTTTTCTTCTTGTCTCATTTCAAAAAAATTATGAAGAATTTGAAAGTCCGATGCGTATTCATAACAGTTTCATCAGCTATTGTCTACTCAGATACAGGCAAGTAATATGCTTCCAAGCAATCAAAGTTATAGCAATAGCATTTATTGTGGGAGTCACGACCGTCTATTATGAGACATGTAACCTCGTGAAGCTTTACTTACTGGCAATTAAACCGGCCTAGTTCTGAAAACCTTGTATTTGATTTCCCTGATTGTTACCTAGATTTCATGCTTCTAACTATACTAATTTCATAAAAGGATATCATGACATCGTAGACAGAGTCATAAAAAATATGTTGTCTGTTTCGCATGACTCATGGATAATTTGCAACTAAGACATACATGCTCTTATCAGTCACACGTTTTCTCTGAGTTTATTCGATTGTTATTTGTCTTTTTTTCTCTCTGTGTGTGTATCTGTCTGTCTCTCTGTGTGTGTCGGTCTGTGTGTACCTGTCTCCGTCCCTATCCCACTCTCCTCACTCCGTGCTTTCTCTTTCCGGCTATAATAAAAGCATGGTAGCCCCATCAATACGGGATGGATTACTGCAGACGTTCCGAACGCGGATCACGCGGCCATATCTATCGGTGTGCGCTTTGAAGTGTGTTACTTCTCAAAATGCCTGGGCCCTGCCGTTCAAAAATCATAGCTTGAATGATGGTCCCCATTTTACCCCCACTAGATACTAACCACGACAAATCGAAACTGTCGGTAAAAGAGAGAGAGAAAAAAAAAAGAAAGGGAGGGAGAAGGGAAAAAGTAGATAGATAGATAGACAGACAGATAGATAGATAGATAGATAGATAGATAGATAGATAGATAGATAGATAGATAGAGAAATGAATACCGGTCAACCGAATACTAACAAACTTTTTTGATTGATACAGGAGATCTATGTCAGAGGCCACGCGGATGTAATTGGCGGCAACTTTCCTTTCATTCGATGAGGCGCAAAATTCGGCGGCAGAGGTCAAAGGTTATAACACTTCACAGCGATAAATGAGGGAAGAACTTCATCAGGCAACGACATCGTGAGGAAAATATTGTCTATTTTTCCCCTCTATCTTTTTATCTGTATGTCGCGAGTTTGCCGACACTAGACAATACGGGCGTATATTCTCTCTGTTGCTATTATAGACAAGATAGGAAATGTGCAGGAATATTGAAAGGCTATTCACGCATCCTTTTTGACCAAAACTCTCTACTTCTAAGTCCAGGCTTTCCCTCATCCTTCCTATTTCTAGAAAATCCTTTCTTCATTTCGAATTTACCAACACAATTTGGTGGTATATCATTTCGATTTATTCCAATGACCGTGTTCTTGCAGGAAATTTGACTATTATTGCTTGCTGTCGTCTTTGCATTCTGATTGAATGGAGACATTCTATGAAACATGAGGACACCAGTCTGCTGCCTACTTCAGTCTCGTCGGCAACAGGCTTATATACCAACTCATGATTTTAAAAGATTTTGATACAGAGAGGGATAAATAAGAAGATCGTTTGTGGAGAATTATGAGAGGAAACAAATGTCGAAGTTTTGGGAGTGAACGATTGCGTGTTTTCTCCTGGCGTTTAATTTGGGTGCTATTTTGTCATTTTTGGCCCAACCTTTTTTTAACGGGTGTTGATCTAAGATGCTAAATCCAAATCTGGATGATGCAATTCTTGCATCCATTGAGGGTTCTAAGATATTCAAGATGGCTCCCAAAATTGCCGCCAAACTCCGAAATTCTTAGATATATTTCCGCATTATGGTGGGCAATAAAAAACAGTTTTGACCTATTTCGAGAGTGCTGAATCCGAATCAAACTCTTGCATTGCTTAGACTTTTTATGTTCATTTTTTTTTCTGTGGCCATTTTGGCGGACATTTCGAATTCTAGTTCAAACTCTATGCACCAACTGTACGAAAATCAAAGATTTGTCCCACTTTGAATTACCAAGAGCCAATCTTCTAACTTAAAAATAGGTCAGTCGAAAATATGAATTAAATCTTCAATTAGAAGATCCAGATTAGAAAGCCGTATCTTGAAGATATACTCGAAGATTGGAGTACTTTAAGAAACTGTTAAATTTTGATGACTTGCCCCCAAATGATAAAGGCAGGTTACTGGCTTTCAGCTACAACTATTCAATTCACTTGATCCTATCGACTACCATTCAATGCATGAAATCAAAATTGCATTTATAAGTTACTGGTAATAGGGAAAATCTGTGACACGCCTTTCAGAAAGAGGACAAATTCTCTGAAAGGATTATTCATAATTTTATGAAATTTGTATCAGTGGCTAATCAAAGGCTTGTTAGCAAAAAAAAAGGCAATCCGTAATATTTTTAGATTTATGGATGCGCTGAGACGAAAGGATTTTCCTTCACAAACCAAAAACTTGTTGGACTCTGTTTTACCAAGCTACACCTAATGAATACAAATTGGATCCTGCTAAGCTTTTAAGAAAAGATTTTCGGAAGCTGAGCAGTAGGAGATGGAATTGGAATTCACTCAGAACGCTTGAAAGATGCATTTATAATGAGAATACGTTATAAAACCATCTTCAATTCAAACTTGAATTGAAAAGATTGAACTGTACATGTTTGTATAGTTCTACAACAGCTGCAAACAACAAAAATAACGGTATACTTCATTATGCAAACAATATTAGAATAGAATAGTTATTTTTACAAGGATAATACAGATAATAATATTTATTTTTTTACTATGTATGTATGTATATATAATACATATATATATATATATATATATATATATATATATATATATATATATATAACTTTCTTTCTTTCTTTTTTTTTTTTGGGGGGGGGGTCTATTAACACGCAGTTTGCAGGATTAGTACGAAACATTCGAATCTATAACCGATCCTTTTTATACAGTACCGAAGTGTTCGGTTACCATCCATGTCCTTATACATATATCAATCATTGATTCGTTTAGATTTTTTTTTTTGCCAGATAATATTACAACAGGGAGATATAACGGGGACCAAAATATGTCGGTAAGATCTGGGATATCGAACTTCATTAGGTGTCCATCTATTCAGGCTGTGACAAGTCATGGCCGGGAACTTCAGGGAGGTGATACTCATTTTCACATTGTGATCGAACAACTGGCACCAGGTATATGACGTCATTTAGCCATGTACAAGGTGAAAAAAGAAATGAAAATACCTAGCAACCAAGGTCTAAATGACATATGAAGATGAATATGATGCACAGTTTGACAATCATAAAAGCCACTTCCTTGATGCAAACTAGAAATTTCGGCCAATTTTTACTCGTTCTCCGAGGCCAGCGTGCAAAGGCTAAAGCTGATTGTCAAACGTTGACTGTTTATATGCTAAGAATCGATATTTGTGGTTGAAAAAAAAAGAGGGATCTACTTGAATTCACGTCCAACTCAGCGAATATCCACTAGAAGTTCTATACTTTGTTTATGTCGTATTATGAATGAAATATTTAAGAGGTCAGTGCTATTGAAGATCAACGCTTCTGACGCAAACACGCGCAACGGCAAGAACAATATCCTTATCCCACGCCAGTAAATTGACCTCCATGTCCATGTATAACCACGGTAGTATAGCGACCACTCAATTAACTAATTGTAAGGAATCCTGGGAATTGGCTGGCCGTTAATTTTCCATATCACGTCATGGTTGCGGAAAATCACTCGTCGTGTATAACCATAAATCATCGTCGTCTGATAACCATAATATCTGATAAGGTTATCATAACACTGCGTCATACCCAACAAGTGTTCATTTATCTCATCTTCGTTTCCCTGTAACGTCATCACGCTATAGCTCTCTCGTCTCCGATTTTACAAAAAACTATTCATTGTATCATCAAAGAGGTAATACTTGCAAGTAACCTGAGCCACAAAAAAAAAAAAAAAAATGGGCAAAGATGGTCAAAATGGTCAACTTGGTCAGCGTTGAATCGATTAAATATGGACCTTGTGTATTTTCCGCTATAAAACATAACTTATACATAGTCTACACACAACCATCGATTGTAACTTAGGAATACATTGAAACAGTTGTTGGTACATGTGCTGTGTATTACATTAATCATGCTAATATTATACAGATATTAAGATATAGAGAGAAAGGAACATGCTCGAGACCGCTACTTTCTCCCCCCCTCTCTCTCTCTCTCTCTCTCTCTCTCTATATATATATATATATATATATATATATAGAGAGAGAGAGATGTATATATAGTTATATGTATATATATGTATATATATATAAATATGTATATATATATATAGAGAGAGAGAGAGATGTATATAATGAAATATAGTTTGATTGCAAAAAGGGCTAAGCGCCATATCTAAACATTTGAAAGTAAATCCATCTTCAGATAGAGCATAATAAATCTTTCCTGTAATACCTCATTTGTTATATCATTACACGGAGTACTCGTGAGGCTGAGAATTTATTTTTAGTTATTTCTTCGTTGTTGGGTTTTTTTTTTTTGCAGCTTTGTTGAATCGCAAATATCTTAAAATAACAAGAATGTAGTTAACCTGTTTTGCTATTAAACTCATCAGAGAGAGAGAGAGTTTGAGTGAGTCAGCGATCTGGGAAGTGAAGGAAAGGAAGAAAAATAAGTAAATTGCTCTAATGCAATCCAAACGAACCGTTTATCATCTTATCCATACCTTTAATGAGCACATTATCAACCTAATTGTTTGTCAGACTGTTTGCGAGGGGTAAATTGGTCAGAAGGATGGGAATAATGGCATCAAAGTGTTTGTGCTTTAGTGTTCGTCTGTCTGTATGATGTGCAGTTTGTGTGTGTGTGTGTGCGTGTGTGTGATGCTGTGCAGGTAGGTCATGTGAGTGTGTGATGCTGTGTATGTGTTTGTCATATGTGTGTGTGTGTGTTTGTGTGTGTGTGTGTGTATGTGTGTGTGTGTGTCTATGTTGTGCAATGTGCATCTAGGAAGCTAGTAAATGGGGTGGGGTGCTTGGAAGCAAAATGG
The DNA here is from genome assembly GCF_040938485.1 of Diadema antillarum. Classification (NCBI taxonomy): domain Eukaryota; kingdom Metazoa; phylum Echinodermata; class Echinoidea; order Diadematoida; family Diadematidae; genus Diadema; species Diadema antillarum. The sequence continues at coordinate 287,595 of NW_027271431.1, forward strand.
CGTCTGCGAGGCCGGCCGTCATTCAGTCATATTTGCTTGCCAGACATTTAAATATTTGCTCATCATTCTGCAGCGGCTATTGCCATGACTGCAATTAGAGGTTAATAACCTCGACATGAAAACCACTCGACTTCTTCCCAAGCCTGCCTCATCTGGGTCTTGGTCGAAGTCTTCTATCTATTTCGTCATCTCATCAAAATGATACAAAAACCCAAACCGATATCAAATACATCAATCGATAAATGAATTGATGAATGAATGACTCCATCAATCAATCATTCAGTCCATGAATGAATGAATGAATGGGTCAATCAATCAATTAATCAATTAATCAATCAATCAACCAATCAATCAATCAATCAATCAATCAATCAATCAATCAATCAATCAATCAAACAATTCAGCTTCCTTTCTATTTATATAATTATCACTCACTCACTCACTCACTCACTCACTCACTCAATCAATCAATTAATCAATCAATCAATCAATCGATCAATCAATATTTATCTATCCGTCTATCCCAACCCTAAACAATAGTGGACTAGACCTGGGAAGAAAAGCAAAATAGATCCAAAGGACTTACAAAAGATATCAGTCATACTCAGTGATTAAGACAGCAAGTACTACTACAATCCAGAAGTTACCACGTCAATCATCTGATACAGAAATTGTGGAGAGGCTTTTTTCTCTTTTAATTCAAATTACCGGTATGCTCTTGCACTTGCAATTTTGCACACTATTGTGCGGGTGCTGTTTGGTTACAAATTCAGAGAGAGAGGGAGAGACACACAGCATATGGAAATATATGGAATATAGAGATACTATCATTGTATATCCAGTTTTAGAGAGAGGGAGAGACACAGAAACATATAGAAATATATGGAATATAGAGATACTATCATTGTATATCCAGTTTTAGAGAGAGGGAGAGACACAGAAACATATAGAAATATATGGAATACAGAGATACTCTCATTGTGACTCCAGTTTTTGGCAGGTGTGTTTGTGCTGGGCATCCTGCTATATCACTGAGCAGCAGACACATCAAAGTGAGAGCTGAAGAAAGAAACAGAAGGAGCGAGAGAGAGATGCATAAATAGAAACAAAAGAGAGAAAGGAATAGATAAAGATAGACAGAGGGAGGAGATTGGGAGAGAGGGGAGAGACAGACATATATATATATATATATATATATATATAATATATATACGACAGAGAGATAGTATATACAGACAGAGAGAGAGAGAGAGAGGGAGAGAGAGAGAGAGAGGGAGAGAGAGAGAGAGAGGAAGAGAGAGAAAGGGGATAGGAAGACAGGGAGATAGAGATAATTAAGAGAAGTGGATCTTCCTCCGGGCTAGCATAGCGACCCAGATTCCGACAAGCTCCTCCGGAAAGCTCGACGTCACTATTGTGCTGGGCCTTCCTCCAAGCTATGGTATTCTGCGCGACTTTGAAGAAATATTGACACCCGGAGAAGAGAGACGAAACGAGATTTTGGATGATAAAGTGATATGTATGAAGAGCAGAAAGACGGGACGGTATATATCCCCAGTAGCGGGTGGAAATATTCATTTTAGGCATCGAAACTTACTGCAGACAACTTGTGGAATTTGTCCCCAGATGTTCAGCGCGATAGATCAACAGTTAGATATCTCTATTTTGCTTGTAGGTGTCAATTGCGAAGGTTGGACTGACGTAGGGCCATTGCCCATAATCACTAAAGGTGGGGAAAAGGAATTACCACGGTATGAGCTGTGAATATAATGAGAAAGAGCATACACCGCTCTTATACGTGTAGGAGACTTTAACACAGAGCTCTGACGGTATATGAAGAATCAGTGGCGATATCATTGCAGGCAAACTTTTTAGCCAAAGATCGTAACAGACATTATGCCACCAAATACATTCCAGCTCACATAGCCCATAACCTCGGAAGAAACATTTCACACTGTGACAAGGTAATTGTGTTCGTGTGTAGTGCATGTTGCGGTGTCTATGCATGTATATGTGTATTATGTGTATATGTTTGTGTTTGGCAGACATTTACATATCTACTATAGTCGCTCAAAGAAACGCAGTAAATACCGATTCACGTTGCCATATGTCACTATGTGTAGATATGTCTGCTGCTTTATGTAACGCACTCTGATCATTATCACACCCTACTTTTATCCTTCCTCAATATAACGGGTGTAAAAGAGTGTCTGGTTTAAATGTGTATATTGTCAACACAAGTTATCGCTGCAGGGACACTGCTCTCATTTGGGCAACGCTGTGTGACACGCAATACACAAAGCTTATTTCAAAGCCAGCACTCGATGATCATCAAGTTTACCACCGGGAAATGTTGGGCCTTATATCAACTCCCAGACTCGACTTTATGACGACACTTTGTGACACTGTACATCCCGCCAAAAAGAAAAGTAAAATGGAAGGGTAAGGAAAATTAAAAATAGTGATTGTGTGTGTGTGTGTGGGGGGGGGGGTGGATCAGAGTCACACAGTGCCCATGGCACCGTAATCCTCTTTATAACTTTGATGCGCAAAAGCATTCTCATTGACCACGTGATTACTTCAGCCATTTTTTTTTTTCGCTCACTCGAAGAGCCTGGCGTCGACCCTTTCAGAGTTTTCAGACGGGGGATGGACGGAAACCTCTTGCGGCAGGCAGCGACCGATTTAAACTTAGTATGCCTATGGGCGAACTCATTAATGCTATTGCGTCTGAAAAGGGGAAGCGAGAACATCGAGGGAAAAAAAGAAGAAAAGACAAAAGAAGAAAAAGGATTATTCACGGTAAGATTGAAGGCCGAACCGTGGGAGAAAGTTGAGTGATTTTCTGCTTCTGTTTTGTCTATACGTGGCTGTGATGGGGTTGACGTGGCATTGTTTCTTAGAGCATAATGGTATTAAGAACGGCTAGGAGGGGATGTCCCTAGCGACTCGCACGTGGAGAATGGAGGGAAGATGCAATCGGCTTTAAAACTCTGAAGACTCTTGATGACGACAATACAATTCTCCTCGGATAGACAGGTTGTTGAGTCACATCCACTGATTGTGGCATCATCGTGACGTTATATGCACCTGTTCTTCAAGGGAGATTTTGCTTTTAGTCCCCCCCCCCCATTTTATCACTATCACAATCATAATTATTACGATATAATTACATACGATTACATGTTCGTATAATTTCATCATCATTTTTTATTATAATTATTGTATTAATATGATGGAAGATAGTTATACTACTATTGTTATTGTAAAGCAGTAATATTATCGATATTGGGTTGATTGATTGATATGATAGTTTGTGTATGATATGGCATATATGTCCCCTTTGTGTTTCGATAGTGTAAATTTCAACAGTTTTTTGTACCCCATGTACCTGCCACTCGTTTGGAATGAAAGGGTGGACCTGGTTTTTTGTATACATGTTATTCTAATACTGCATTGAACTTGAATATAGTCATGATTAAACAACATAGGTAAAAAGTACCTCTTCAGTAAAAAGAGGAGCTGACAAAAATCATTTCTTTTTATTTTGGCAAATATCATGAAGATACTCTTTAAAGCTAGTTACAATATTGCTGTTTTTAGGTGGCAGTGTTATTTCTTATTATTTTGCTTTAGATATAAACAAGGTCAGATGATCATCCAGCTGTGATTGCCCAGGAAACACAAAACAATAATTGATCGATAGATTGATTCCATTTATGTCTGCTTCTTTTGTCTTGTGGCCTACAGATCTAATATTATATGCATGCAGATTGTATCCTAAAGAGATGTGCATCATTTGTTTGTTTGAAGAAGATGCATTGTCCCCTTGCACGTTTCCAAACGCAATCAAATACACTCGTTTTGCCATGTTAGTTGGACGTTACGTGGATGCGTTGGTAATAGATGGAAAATCAAAAACTAACTGGCAATAATTTTCAGGTACGTGGGATATAGACTTTATTGTTTAATTGTTTAAGAGAATGATAAAAAACGACAACATCACATCATCTCTGATTGATTGAACATGTTGAATGCGAGTGTCATGCGCATGTGTAAAACGTGATTTCAGTATACGGCGTGGGAAAGACAACAGCGAGGGAGTTCAGTATGCCCAACTCGTGATGCATCGTAGAATTGGAGGAAAGGATAGCACTCTTTTAGTTTGATGAACTTTTTTTGTCTGCTCGTTTGGTTTGGTTTGTGTCTTGTTTTCTTTTGTCTCTCATCTTTGAGACTCATCGTAAACTTCAGTTTACGATACTGCAAAGGCGATACTGCAAAGGCGGTGTCGATCGTCACTCCCCCTCTTTTCTCCTATTTCACTCCCAATGACCAATCAAACCTAGTCAAAACAAAACGAAAAGTTATCGACAGTTTGCCACTTATACTTTCAATCAATATTTTCTACTTAAATCAATCCAGTATTATGTTGTTATTGTTTGAATGAAGATGCAACCTTGTGCATTCTTTATGGAAACTGATTAGGGGTCATCATACAGGTTCTTTTATTACACAATTTTAATGCAGACATCGCAATACGTACGGGTAAATCTACAGAACAGAGATTCGTTTCACAGTCTAACGCTTAATACCAGCATGATTCTAAAAGTACGTTGCCCCAAAAACCTGAAACCGTGTTAGAAGCTCTCTGCGAAGGTACTCTGAGGCAGTTATCTGGTGTTTTTTTTTCTGTTCAGAAGCTGACCGAGCTGATGCACTTCTATCGAGATTCACATTTTATGATCAGTAAATCAGTCATACGAATCTTTTAAAGCCTACTTCTTTTGAAAAAGCGAGCATATCACAAAAAAAGTTAACCGAAAAAAACCCAACCAAAAGAAAATGGAATTTTTTTTTAATTGCATCAGCAGTTAGATTCTATCCCTTGACTTCTAATGCATCGCAAAAACAAAATTCTTCACAACATCACTGCAAACTGAGTAAAAACATTTCACTGCCAGTGACTGCGGTAATGTGCAAGTGCTCATGACCCCATTCACATAATGCGAGGAAAGCGAGGTAAACCCTTCTGCTTCCAAAAGGTAATTAGTGATTTTCTTCAAAATCAAAGGCATGGAGAATGGTTCCGTATAGACATATTAAGGTGAACTAATAATAATTAAAAAGAAAAATGTACAGATCATATAACGGTCCCTGACAACTTTCCTGCGACGGAAGTGCACAGTAAATTCGACTAAAAAAAGATATAGCCATTCCTATAATTCCCCTACGTCGACGCAATTGATGGAGATTTCATTGACACAGTAAACTTGTTTCCATTTTATCATTCATGTCACACAAGGTATGAACTAGTTTTAAAGCATTGTAAAGCCCTCACCAATGCCTCCCTCTCTCTCTACCCCCCCCCCCCCCATCTCTCTTTCTGATGATGTATGTGTGTGTGTGCTTGTTTGTGCGAGAATTAGTGTAAATACAGGACTTGGGGGACAATGACACACGAGAAAGTAGATTGTGAAATTGCCCTCTGTCAACATGGGAACACAAATTAGAAAGAGGGTAGGAATGCCGGGATATCATTGCGATTCCACTGTATCGTGTTTCGGTCAAACCACTCGCACGAACATGCGTGTGTGATGAACGAGTTCTCGCACACCACGCTGGCTCGTTCTTTGTCATTACTAACCTATTTCCAGTGGAAAACAGTCCACGTATTAACCTACTTCTGGGGATGGCGGATTGCATATCCGTATCATCGGCACTTACAGAGAGGCAGGCCTGTTCGTGTTATAATTGGCTCGGCTTTACGAGTGACCACGACCGCAATTCGTGAGCTATACCGCTAAAGAATAGACAACTGGGGAGAAATGAGGTGAATAAAACCCTCCTATCTAGAACACCCTCCCCACTTCTGATCCATGACTCCTGTGAATTCGTCCAGCGTGTCATACGATTCTTATACGAACAACATTCAAGATCGATTTCCTTTTGGAAGATAAAAAGGAAATTGAGATGTTCGATCAGCGTCTGGACTAGATTAGATTAGACGCAGCAAGAGGGGGGGGGGGGGGGGAGAAATCACAGACGGTTTTTTTTTTTTTTTTTGCCAGAATCCAAGAGATTAACTCCCTCAACCAAGCATGAGCTAGTATAGCACACCAATCACCAATAGCATGAAATATACTGGTAAGAAACTGAAAATAGAAATCACAACAAAGATTGCATGAGAAAATATGAAAATAAAACGATTGCCGCTTCAAACCCTTTATGAACCACACTAACTTATTTTGCTCCCATCTCTTTCCAAGCTCTTCATCGTTTCTAGGACCACAGAGAATTCGGGTAGACGTGTTTGGGAACAGGGTGTCATGTGTGAATACTGGTATATTCTTTGGAGAGTTCTTTTTTATATAAAGGATAAGTGTTTTTTGGTCAGTATATAAGAACCGGTAAATACTAGATTAAATATATAACTTATAGCAAGAAAGGTATGAAAGAATACACATCATTTGAAAGTTTGTGCTTTAACATAAAAATGAGCGCTGTCAAAGACCTTGGTAATATTTCTGATATAAAGATCAATTGCTTCGTTATGTAACGTGTTTATAATTAGGCTTTCTTTTTCCAAATCAGTGTTAACAACAATAACATGAGATACGACTTTCTTGTTAACATGCAATCTATTCAAAACGATTGGATCAAGCACAGTTAAATAATGAAACTACTACTATTACTCTCACCATGTCTGGCGATATTAGTAGAGTAATGATTAATATTTTTGTTACATTTTTACTAGTAGTTTTAGCCGAAAAAAGAGAAGTGGTAGACCTAGTGTCTTTAATGATATTTTATTGGTAACCAACAGTAATGCACAGAATATTGAAGCAATGAACTATTATTATCAACGCTACAAAATAAAACAAAACCACACGGTATCATGTAAATGTCAAACAATTTATCCCTCACTCTCCGGTAATCGTCATTCAATTAAAGGCAGATTTAACCTTGCGGTTGTAGGAAGTAATTCACCACGCGAGAGAAAATGAAGCGATTGGCAATGGAATTTTAATTAGTGGGGATGAGCGTGTAAGGCTTTGAAAATACAATAACTGGGAGGGACAACGTGACCAGGGTGGTGCCATTTCGATTCATCAGAGGAGAAATTTGATTAGCATTCGCAGAAATTGCAGCACAGATTTCAGATTGGGGCAGGGTTGGGACTCCTCCGGTCTACAAAGTTGCATACGTGTACGTCATTTTAATTATCCCTGATTAATTGATTTGGTCTAAAAAAACAAACAAACAACAACAACAACAACAACAAACCTTGGAGTTAAGACTTTATATACAATGTAAGAAATAATTATCCAAGAACACAAGAAAATCAAAGAGATGTACAATTGTGCATGTACAAATTAACTGACGTTAGGCATTATTAGTTTGGTCGAGGTTCCGTGGTTAGATGAAATGCGCACTGTGATTTCGTTAGGAAGATTCAAAGTTCGAAAATCGTCATAAAACTTTGGCACTTGGGAAATACACATTACTAACTAGTCCTTTCAATTCCACTTTTCTCAAAGTGTGCACAATAGGTAAACACTGACCGTTAGTATGGACGGATTTGGCAAACACGTAATATGCGTCATTGTCAAAACATGACGGAATTAACGGATTATACTCCAGAATGTGGACTTAATGCACATAGTCCGGTCTTGATTCCTCCTATTAAAATGTTGCCATGGGCTCTTTAGAACTATGGCGTCATAAAAAGATCAACTATCATGTTCATATCTTCTACTACTACAACCACTATTACTGCCTGTATACTACTACTACTACTACTACTACTACTACTACTACTACTAATAATAATACTATAATACTATAATACTATTACCACTACTACTACTACTACTACTACTACTAATAATAATAATACTATTACCACTACTACAACCTATACTAATGATAATAATAACTGCTATCATTTATGATAAAATATATAAACGATTATAGTAGTGGTGTCGGTAATAGTATTGACATCCCACTTCATGAACATAAAAAGGACTTAAAAGCCATTGATGTATGAAGATTTATTTGCAACAAACATTACGCAATCGTGTGGTAACAAAGATAGAAACATGGAAAAATGGGGAAAAGAGTGAAAATTAATCAATATATAAAGGAGATATTCCGTAGAAACAATGATAAGGAAGTAACACCACAAAAGGCTTGCAGTAATATCACATAATATAATAATGATAATGACGAACTGCATGCATAAGGCACTTCACGGATAATGCCACCAAGATGATACCTCGATCTTAAAGTGACGTTTGCTTGCTTTGCATTGATATTTATGGATTGTTTAAAGCGCCGCACAGTGCTACCCTAGCTGAAATTGATACGACTGTTTTATTTTGAATACCCGTGTTTGTTTTTTTCGTTCATTTCATTACATATGCTATGACTATTGGATGCATGTAGTTTTCTGTTACATTGATTTACCTGCGTAACCCGGTAAAACGTGGGGAACGGCGCAGGATTGATCCATCTTACATAACACTATCTTATTTCAAATCATGCGTTACAAATGAAACAGGTAAACGTAACAGTGTTCTCAAGGTGACGTCACAACCACATGACAAACTTTTAGATCCTTCTCTCCAGGGTACTCCTGAGCTCTTCGTAGATGTCCCACTGACATTTAGATTGACGTGCACCTATTTTTGTTTGTTTGTTCCGATGTCCCTCATCCCATTTTTGTGAACTAATCAGCTGCTCTTGTTCCTACGTTGACTGCAAGTAAGTTTTCTTCCGCAGGAACATTTACCTTCAGGTTTTTTGTGTCGATCCATCCAATATCTATCCATATGTCTCGTCTGTCTTTGCGTTTTATTTCTGTCCTTCGCGTTGTGACCTCTTTGCGAATTGTGCTTGTCTCGTACGAAATGGAAACGTTTACACTGTACGTAATTGCACTCTCAGTAGAGTTTGCCGAAGACTTCCTAAATGGAAGGTGGACCATTTCTAACGGCCAGCGAGTCAAGGCATTTGTACTTTCAATACTGCTGAACGCGGAGCACTAATATGGAAAAGAGGCCTGGTTGAACCAGTAACCTTTACGAAGGTTATCCAAAATCGGCTCTACGTCATGGGAAACTTTCTTTCTTTGATGTTTTTTTTTTAAACACTCATAATCTCCACGAGGTTGCAGCTATGTAATGACTGGTGACACAACATTTTCTCCTGCAGCAATTGCTCCGGTCTTATTTTCTCCAAGACTTAAGATTAGGGTTATGTTTGTGGGTAGAATAATGTTTGGCTTGGCGTGCAAGTATTTCATGGAAGCAACTGTCGCAGTACCAAATGTCTATGGAACCATAATGATTACCTACCTAACATTGTCTATGAGGAGAAGGAACAAAGAACAAGCGATTCAGAGACAGTTGATGAATTCTTATGAAAAGACATCATTACTAGTTATACGCATGTTAAATTTTCAAACTCCTCAGTGTATCGGGATTGCGTCTGGTCAAAACTGCAGAAAATGACTGCACGAAAGGGGACAAAATGTGATGAAGCACAGCTAGCCGGCAGTGAGAGGTACAGGAGTACACATTTAGATAGACGTCTGACAGTTTAGGTTTTCTTTTCATCAGTTATCAATGCAGTTGATATGGCGGTCATATAAAACAGCAGTAGACAGTTGCCATGTTATAACACGCACATACTTGTGCGCGCACACACTCACATACTCACATGATCTTCTATATCTACTTTGCACCTTAACAGCCACTGGTTTACTGACAGTACAAGTGAATGGAAGCCCACTTTGACAGCACTGAAAAAAGAGCGCTTAGGGATTGGGTGTCGGGATGCCTTAGCCCAAACCCCCTTGGTTACTGGTGTCTCCTCCGTAAGTAAGGTGACGGAGGATACTTTGGGACAGGTAATTAATTTGTGGTGCTTTCGCGCGTTCCACTAATGACACACCCGAGTGAGTCTAGTCTCCCGTCCTTCCTCTCCCCCTCTCCCTCTCTATCTCTCTCTCTCTCCCTCTTCTCTGATCCCTCTCAGCTCCTGTGCAGAGCGATCACTCGTGGAAGAGAGCCATCAATCACGTGACAGGAGCTGGAGAACGCGAGAATGGCGGGCGCGGCGATGGCGATTAACGGCGGGCGTGGTGTTTGCGGAGATCGCCGGGTGATGCAGCCTTGTTTACCCCGGGATTACTCCCGGACGATGACAGGGTATAACAAGGGAGGGACTCGATCGTTAGCTTGGGGAGCCAAAAATGGAGAAGGTATACATCTTCAGGAGCGATAGGAGATAAATCGTTGGTAGTTCCAGTGGGATCCGCGGGAAAATAGAGAGTAATCAGTGAGAAACGGCGTTCCGACAACACTAGGTTCTCTCGTATCCTCAATGCATGTCATATTACATGAAAAGAAAAAAAAAAGGTAAAAGAAGAACAGCAAGAATCCCACATTGCGCCTAGTTAATGTTTCTGTCAATAAAGGGTTTACAAGACAAACATAGTAAGAAAGCCAAAGAAAACAAAATAATAGTGTTTGAGAGATTTTGTTTTTAGAGCAAGTCATTTTTTCTCTTATGTGCTTTGCGAGAAAGAGCAAACAGCTTTGATATGGCGATGACTTAAAATTTAGATATAATATTCCCCCCCCGATAAATACGTTAAAAGCGTGCAAATTTTCTAGTGCAATGCATTCACCAGGGTTAGAGCGTTAGCTTACACGAATGAAAGAAAAAGACATAATGGCGCACGATTCAATTTCACTTCGTAAAATATTTATGACTCTTGAACAACAGACCACACGTTAAATTGGATGAACTGATAACTGTTTAATGGTTTGCAATATATCCATTTCTTTGAATGAAAAACTTAGTGCGACTCTTTCAAATAGATAAAGAAAAACAGAACAAAATATACGAGCGCACAGGCCAATCACTCAGCCCAGTTTAAATGAAAAGAACAAAAATTGTGATCAGAGGCTAATGACACAGTTATTTTACGTGCGTGCTGAGTTGCTCGTAATATTTCATAAGTTTCATTACCCAAGAAGCAAAGTGGTGTTGTGGTATGAATTTTTCATCTTTTCATCAGATGTGCCATATCCCTGCCTGCGTTGAGAGTTAATCCTAAAGTAAAGTGGCATTCGCATGTGATACTTGCCTCTATTAGGGTATCGGCCAGTTCACATGGAATTTATTCCGGGTGGGGTGTGGAGGAGAGAGTACAGGAACCATCCTATAACTTTACTTGGCCGGCTCCTCATCCCCGAGGGCCTTCACCGTGTTGCATTCCAGCAAAATACACGAGTAACCTTTCATATCCGGTATGACATGATGGATTCCGCTCCAGGCGGGTTGAAACCCTGGTATCACCAGCCACTCGGGTTCCACGAGCACGTCCTATGTTCATGAACTTAACCTCTCTAGCGACGTCTCCAAGGCGGCGCTCCATTTTCTTTTCTTTTTATTTACCCTATGTTTCCCTCTCAACATCTCTCTTCAAAATCAATTTATTTTCTGAATACTAGTAATTCCTATGCAACCGGACTGCATGCTCTCTTTGAAAAGCCCTGTATTTTCAATTTATTATGGCAGTAGCGCTTCCAATGATTCGACCTCTACTAGTCCATCTCTATAGTTGGTACTCTTTCTACGACCATAACTATTGTTACTTTACTACCTTGACAACGGACAAGTATAACGGAACATGTTAACCCTTATAACAGCCAGCATAACCCCACCACCTCTGAACGTGATACAATTTAGACGGTTTGAACGTATACCCTGTATTACTACCAACTTTACAACAATAATTGACGCTATCTTCGTTATTATATTAACAATTAATTTTACTTAATCCTGCTTCACCAATACAGTGTACTATAAAATACCATTTTATAATGTCCTTTTTCCAACTTTGAGAGTCTTTATGAAAGGACTTAAAGACTTACATTTTTTTGCTCTCTGTTCATGACGTAACTCCTTTCCCTCCGTTGAATTCCTTCACAACTACGAATACAGATTGTACTACATTATTGTTATACCAGATTTTTTTTAGTGCTACGATATTACTTCCACAACTGCTATTACGTTGCTGCTATTATTACCACGTAATCCCATTATATGCACACTTTGTTCTACTTTACTTCAGCTATTACCATACTAGGAGCAGTGCTATGCTACTTTCCTTTCTCTATTTTCTTCCATACACTTTTTACCGGGTTAACATAAAACAGTTCCGCCCTTGGACAGTAAGAAATGCTCTACAACAACGGATTATTTTATCTATCTATGTATGCTGTATACGTTTAAAACACACATCTCTACAGGCAAAGACAGTGAGGAGCTTATTATCACATAAATTCGGGGTCCATGCGGCTCTTTAAAAAAAAAATAGTCCCGGATGTAT